>NC_137826.1:39878248-40045748 GCF_963921795.1 Nannobrachium achirus | reverse complement strand
AGAACAAAATTAATGTGAAATTCATGGTATGGCCCCTTTAAAAGATGTTTTCCATGGAAATTGACAGTTAATCATAGTAAGACTCAGATCATGCATTTCAGACAAACCAGAGTAAAAAGAAGTGATTTTCAGTTCTATCTAGGGGAACAGAGATTACAGTACGTTGAAAACTACAAATATCTAGGTCTTAATCTGGATGAGCATTTACATTTTGAATACGGTACATCGGTGCTGGCAGGTTCTGCTGGTAGGGCTCTGGGTGGCATAATAGCAAAAACTAAACAGCTGGGTGATCTAGGATACGCAGCTTACTCCAAACTATTTCACACGTGTGTTTGCCCTGTCATGGATTATATGGCAGGTGTATGGGGCTCCAATATAAATATGAAAGGGCAGATGGTCCAAACTAGAGCAATTCGGTATTTCTTAGGTGTGCATAAATTTGCCCCGGTATTAGCAATAACAGGAGATATGGGATGGGAACCGTGTGAAGTAAGGTGGAAGGGCAGCATGTTGGCATTATGGAATAGATTAATCAGAATGCCAGAGAATCGAGTTGCCAAGCACATATTTATTTGGGATGTATCAATAAAAGGTGCATGGGCAAGTTCGGTGGAGGAGATACTTATAAGAACGGGGTTAACCAGTAGTTTCCAGAATAACAGTATTGTAAATATCTCTATGGTCAAAGAAACACTTATTAGTATATATCAGAACAAATGGTCACAGGATATACTGCACAAGCCAAAATTGAGAACGTTTGTTATGATGAAAAGCAGTTATGCCTGTGAAAAGTACGTCTGTGCCCCATTATCCAAAAGACAAAGGTCTTTATGTGCCCAACTCCGTTCTGGGATCTTGCCCCTGCACCTTGAAACTGGTAGATATAGAGGGGTAGTGGAGGAAGAGAGGGTTTGTATTTATTGTGACATAAATGATATTGAGAATGAGTTCCACTTTATGTTCTACTGCCCTTTGTATCATGAATTACGTCAAAGACTGTTTAATAAGTGTGGAAACTCGGATTTGATATGGTTAAGTGACGCAGAGAGGCTTCACTGGATTTTTGAACACAAGATATTTGCACTGGCAGAATATTTAGAGAAAGCATGGGACAAACGGACAAAGACAACATATGTTTAAGGTGTATTTATTTTTGTTTTGGCATTTTCTTTTCTTTTCTTTTCTTTTCTTTTCTTTTCTTTTCTTTGTATTGTTGTGACAGTGTGGAATGTGGTATTGTTTATTCTTTTTTTGGTGTCTAATAATCCCGTAAGGGATGGGTCTGTAAAGACATGACACGAAAATAAAAATTCATTCATTCATTCATTCATTCATTCCATGTAGCCAATGCAACAATGTATGATATTACATGCATTGCATGTAAGTAGTGGTGCTTCAAGAAAACATTCATTTGATGCAAAGAACACAAATTCTGTAAACTCTTTTGCTACAAACAGGAACAATCTTTGTCCATGACAATAGCTCCATCTACTGTTATATAATGGATTTGCATTACAAAAGGCAATGCAGTGGATCAAATGCTTAAAGGAGACATTCCCAAGACAAAAACATTTATAATAGTAAATGTACCCCCATTGGGGACCCAAATGCATTCGGATCCCCATCCGGAATCAACAGGGGTACATTTATTGTAATCAAATTATTGTTTTTGGGACTACGTAGAATGCGACAAATACAAAAAAATATTATTGAACTCAAGTCTCTGTGGCATATGTAATCAATAGGGAAAAAATAATTGGGGTGAACTACTCCTTTAAAGATGGCATCCGCTATTCCTGCATGCATGATGTCACCACTGCTAAAATCCTGGGATATTTTTATTTATTTTATTTTTTTCAATTCAAATGGAAGTTTGTTTCCGTCCCTGTTTTGTAGGCCTACATGTCATTATTGCATAACATTTTTCTCATAATGTGTTGAAGTTTTGAATTGTCGTTTACATTGTCATTTAGACCAACTGACACCAGATATGTCCACAGTTCCAGTCGAAAATAATTAATACAAATTGCTTTGTTGTCAACAATTATTTCTGTTCCATGTAGGTTTGGGAGGAAAAAGATTGTCTTCTTCTCTCTTGGGGTTCATTGTTTATTTGGCCTGCTTTTGGCCTTCTCCAACTCATGGATGATGTTCTGTGTCGTCTATTTCCTGGTTGGAGCCTCTCAGATATCCATATGTATCTCTGCATATGTACTTGGTAAGTACAGTAAACTATTCCTCTTGTTTAACTAATTCACCCATGCAATCACCAGCATATTTTACATTACTGTTCTTGTGCTATGTGGTGGAAAAAGTACTAAAAGTTTTACTTACACAAAAGTATCAATACTGCAATGTAGAAATACAGTAAAAGTCCATAATTAAAAATGTACATGAGTAAAAGTACAAAGGTATTGGCACCACAATGTACTTAAAGTACCAAAAGTAGAATGTATTCATAATGCAGAATGTCCCGAAAAGTTTTGAAATGTATGAAATGTTTAAAAATGTGACGTATTGTGAGCTTGTAGATTTTCAAATGACAGGAATGTATAGGGCTGAAGTGGTTAATGTATGTTTTATATAACTAGAAAGACGCCTCAGGGCAACAAGTGATGTGGACATCAGGGATGTGGACATCAGGGATGTGGACATCAGGGATCTCCATATATGGGCATAAAAGGGATGACATCAGGGAACTCTGTATATGCGCATGAAGGGGATTCTGTTAGTGTGATATCACAGTAACACCAGATCATGATGACATCATGATGACACATTTCTACTGTCAATGGGTTTGCCCATAGAAAAATGTGTACACGTCTACACGGACACGGACAAGCTGTGACATTTCTCATGGTAAACTGCGACCTTCGGTCGCAATAATAATCAAAATGTACATCTAAAAGTTTTCAAATAATGCAGTGGAGTAAAAGTATAATATTTGCCTCTGAGATGTAGTGGAGTAGAAGTAAAAGAACTGAAATTACCTCAAAATTGTACTTAAGTACAGTACTTGAGGTAATTGTGATTCTTTCATATTGTCTTCCACAGGGACAGAGTTGCTGAGTAATTCTATGCGTGTGCTCTTTGCAACATTGGGGTCCTTTCTCTTCAGCTGCATTGGGTACATGATTCTACCCGGGATTGCATTTGGCGTGAGGGCATGGAGGACTCTTCTTATCATTCTCTCCTTGGTGTCTGTTGCTTACATCCCATTATGGTGGTAAGTTCCTCATATCTATGAGAGGTGCGGGTGTATATTATAGCCTTGTATGTTGTGGGTTGTATATTGCGATGAAAGTTATATCACATTAAAATGGACAATCTAACAAAAAGGACACACAATTAGAAAACACACGCTATACAGCCTCAGTAGTAGTCAAGTCAACCAGTGAAATTACGGTATTTTACATTTGGGCTTATTTTCATAGACCTGGCCGCTTGTTTCTTTGGCAAAATCTGGCAACACGCCAATTCCCTGTTAAATCGAGACATGGGTAACTCGAGGCAAAGGGGCACGGGGCAAGATCTGCAGAGACAGATCTGAACGGACATTTAGTGACGTCACAAGTGGGCATATGCACATATGATCTTTTGCCTGGCTATGTTGTTGGCTATGAGAGCACAGTTTTAATTAATCAATACTATCAGTTAAATGATTGATTCCACTTATATTACTTTTATCATTTATTATTACTATTTTCATTGGACAATTTACTGTGCATAGTGCATTAATCAGTGAGAAAACCTGCTTGCACTATCTATCTGGTTCTCAAACTCTGCCCGAGCCCGACCCTACCCGACCCGACCCGACGTATTCGGGCCGAGCCGGGCTCAAAATGTATGCTAATTAGTCGGGCCGGGCCGAGCCTCTGGTTCTGTGACAAAAAAAAAAAAAAAGTTTCATTTTTTTCCTTCATCCATACAATAATTAGAGAGGTCAGTCAGAAGGTCAGTCAGTAGGTCAGTCAGTCAGTCACACACACAATGCATTATCTATTCACTCGCTTCAGCGACTGATCCCAAATTTAACATGGCATTGGCCATTAGCATTATACACACGGTGACGGAGCCCTAATTTCATTTTTCCCAAATTCAAGCTATTTATTAGCGTTTCTTCACCACTTATGTTCAACACTACAGCCTGTTGTCAGGGTTACGGTCCGTTCCTCCAGGCCATGGGATCTGTAGCCCCGGGCCCACACACACCTCTCTCACAGTTAGGAATGTTGCAGTGACGCTCTCGTCAGTCTCTCTCTCTCTCTCTCTCTCTCTCTCTCTCTCTCTCTCTCTCTCTTTCTCTCTGCATGCATGGGTCACGCATGCACCGGGTGATGTCTGTCTCATCTTCCAACAGGTATGGAAAAATTATGTGGAGCAAGCACATACATCCCCATACTTCTATTTACCTAATTTTGCTGTTAAATTATTTGTATCCATCATAAATATACACTCCTCCATGGGCTGCTCCTTACATTATGATGCTCCCACATATTCTCACGCACGCACGCACCAGTTACAGTTACTTTCCCCTTAACCCACACTCTGCACATATCTTCGAACGGGTAAGGTCTAGTATTTAAATAAATCACACCTGTGTGAACTGAGCGGTGGTTTTACCCCCCCCCCCCCCCCCCCTTCCCCCCTGTGTGTGTGTGTGTGTGTGTGTGCGTGTGTGTGTGTGTGTGCCTGGCCTGGCCTGAAAACAGCGCCCCTCCCTTAACATGTGTGGTCAGAAAAGGTACTACACAGGCTTGAGGCTACATACAGACCCACCCACATACAAACAAACTAACATACCTACACACACGGCCACGCTATGGAGACGGTGTGACCACCGCTCAAAAAGATAGAGAACATGGCGCTGACTGGCGTTTCACTCGCTTATTTACTATGTGACCGCACGAGCACACCACTGGCAGCAGACGAAGCAGAGCAGAGTGAGTGAGAGACAGAGAGCCACGGTCAGAGACAGTGTGATGCTGGGAGCAGGCTGCTGATATATACTTAATAGTAGGCTCGTGTTGCGCACCAAAATACCATTCAATCTACAAACCCACTGTAGTCTGCTTTGCATCACGATCTGACTTGTTTAGAACTTGCAGATCAGTGCTTCTTATCCAGGCCAGGGTCATAAATCAGCGACAGCAGCAGCTATACAATGGTGGGGTTAACAGGTCGACTCTGAAACGAAACGAAAGAAAGTGGAGGAGAGACTCACAGAGAGTTGAGTGACAGAGACGGCACATGCAGACAGATGCATGCGTTGCACCGTGTGAACAAGATGAGGAGGATTAAGGATTAAACTTTTCTTCATGAGAGAACATGCTAACATTGCCGAACCAAAAGTGGAAAGGTCTCACTCTCTCTACTACTAATAACATATGGTACGGTCACCGCGGTGGCGGAGTGACGCCACCTGGAGGTGTTTTTTTAATTTATTTTCCTTCACTCGTTGGGCTTAAAATGATGAAACTAGTTAGGGTCGGGCCGAGCCTCGGGCCTGCCCTGTCGGGCTCAGTTAGGGCCGGGCCTCAATTTTCAGGCCCGTTGAGAACTCTAAAACCAATCAATCACGCACTCAATCAATCATATCTGTCCATCCGATCTTTCTCCCGTGCAGACAGATGAAACAGATCTGTCTGTTGCCTCCGGCACCATCTTTGCCTCCAGTTACCCATACTTACACATAATGATTAAAGTTTGAGAACTCCAGCTGATGAAATCAACACCCAGTAACATTTTTGTGCAGGTTGCTCCCAGAGTCTCCTCGGTGGCTGTTCGCTCAGGGCAGAATAAGGGAGGCAGACGCCATACTGAGGTATGCAGCCAGGAAAAACAAGGTTGAAGCACCACTGGTCATCTTTAAAGAGGCAGAGGTAAGGTCCATTATGCTTGTTAGTGGAAGAGTCCCATGAAATCTTAGCTTCTTTTTCAATGACAACACTAATCCTGTTAAATGTCTTACTTTATAGAATGAGGTTTCACTGACACCAAAGCAATACACCTTCCTTGATATTCTGAAATCCAGGAACATATGCTGCATCACACTGTTGAGTTTGGTTTTATGGTGAGTCCTTAATTCCAGTCTCATCTTTCTGATTACAGAGAAGGTTTAACATTCACACATATTCTGATTAGAGAGAAGGTTTAACATTCACAAATATCTGCATTCTTAAAGATTCATGTTCATTAAAAAATATAATTAAAAAAGTTAATTAATATTTAATTAATGTACTTGATACAACAATGTAAGGTATCAACAAACAACTAATGTAATACATTTTTTTTATTCTCAAGGGTGGCAATAAACGTTGGCTACTTTGGACTAAGCTTGAACACTTCTAATCTAAGCGGAGATCCCTTCTTAAATTGCTTCTTATCAGCCACCATTGAGGTCCCTGCTTATATTGCAACTACATGGCTTTTGAAGAAATGTCCCAGGAGAATACTGCTGTCTGCATTCCTCATCACTGGAGGAGTGTTTCTCCTGCTTATCCAAATCGTCCCTAAAGGTGAGTCGTGTTACACTAGAAGTTCGGCCGGCTTTGCCGGCCTCATCCAAGTGTTTGCGTGCTTCGGCGCTCACACGCAGACGCACGCGCACAGGCTGCTCCAATCCATCACGCACACACCCACACACACACGTACGCATTTCCAAACAGAGGTGTAGCGGAAAACGTGATACAGACACAGCACGGACACTACATACACTGAGGTAAATGTGAGCTGTGAAGCAAGTGTGAAAGGAGTACCTTTTTGTGTTGGAGCTGGGCTTAAGGTCATCATTGTGGAGGGGATGGGAGTGAGTAACTATAAATACACAGCAGAGGAGAATTCCCCTCACAGCTCAGCAGGCATGCACACACAGCAGGTGAACTGAAAACAAGTAACTTAACTCTCTCTCTCTCTCGCTGTCACACACGCGCGCAATGTAGAGAAAGACACACACAACCTGCCTACATACAGTGAAGTAAATACACGCACACTCGTTCGCACACTCAAACACAGAGCTTGCGAGTCGGCTCCAATAGGGGACCCCAACGGCCCAACGGGACCTTCCCGCGAGATCTGCGAGCGACACATAGATGGACGACTTAGGCACCAGAGTTGCAAACAAATACACACAGAGACATACAGTAGACTCCGTCCTGGGCATTAGTCCCTGCCCTTCGGCATAGCCTGGGAGGCTATAACATGGGCGTATAACGTGTCAACATGGCGACGGCTCCTAGCCAATGAACTGCGAGTCGGTACCGTACCGTCTATTACCTATGACTTGGAGCGGGGTTGAATTGGGTGTGGAATGGGCGTGGCCAGTAAGCAAAAATGTATAACAAGATGAAACTCCACTTCACCTAATCTTACAAAAGCATCCATTAAAGTGTTTATCTGCATGATGGCAGTATATAACATGTACTTATCTTGTATTCATTATTGCCACTGCTAATATAAACATAATCAGACACATATTTGTCCTCTCAGTTCAAGGTAATACGCACCCCCAAATCTTTCACAATTCCTGGTCTGCTTTTAGTGCAGTTTTGCATGACAAACTAATGTTTAAGCATAAAAGTTATTTAGTAAAAAAAAACACGCTAGAGAACAATGTTTTTTATTGCTTTCCCATAGGGAAATAGAACAAAATTCCCCCCCCCAAAAAAATCCTTGTCCACAAGTTAATTACCTATACAGTAAATAACATTTAAAGCCATCCAGTGGCGTCAGTTCAGCAAAAGCTAGGGTATGGCAAAGATGGGAGTCCTCATGGATAAGAGGCATTACATTTTGTATAACACAGTTATATAGTGAAAATAGCAGATCTACATGCTCACAACGCCTTGCGCTGCGAGGCGTTGTGAGCATGTAGATCGGCTATTTTCACAATGTCTGAAAAATAATAATTTTTGGCTGTTTTTTACACAGGTTTCTACGGTTTCTTGGTCTGGATATGGCAGCCTAGAATGGTTGTTCAAGTGCGGCTAAACTTGGCATGTTAGTAAATGTGCCACAATTAACAAAAATGCATTGCACCTGTGCAGCTGACCTGCGGAACCTGTGAATATACCATTTTGTCAAGATGGGAAGAAGTGTGGAGAATAGTTAAAGTGACCAGTTTGTTACATTTTGCATTTTACTGTAATTTAACAACATAATAACCAGCGCAGAGACAAAGAGACATTCATGGATTTATATTTAAATTAAAGTAACTTTTATTTTCCCCCCTGGACTCAGGGTATGGCAGCTGCATACCCCTGCCATACCCAATTGACGCCCCTGAAGCCATCATGCTCATTGTTGGGGACTTGGTCACACACCGGCAATAATTCTTACTAAATGGGCGTCACATTTTGTCAAGCGGTCTCTCTAATTTCCTAATTAAATCTCTCCCCTACAGACCTTCGTGAAATTGCTGTGGCTATGGAAATGATTGGGAAGTTTGGCTTCACCATGGCCTTCAGCACAGTGTACATCTACACAGCAGAGATCTACCCCACCGTAATCAGGAACATGGGCGTTGGCATTTGTTCTTCAGCTGCCCGTTTTGGCTGCATCACAGCTTCTTACATCATCTCTTTGGGTAAGTAATTGCGACCGTAGGTCACATTTAGTATGAAAACCTGCAGATCATGTAGATAGATAGATACCGGTAGATACCTTTATTATCCCAAGGGGGGAAATCAGTCACCCAGAGGCGGCAAAGCAGTTTAAGGTTACAAGGTTACAGAGCAGTATGAAAAGAAAAAGTGCTGTTGCGTACAGTGAAAAAAAAAGAAAGGTACAAAAAGAAGAATATACATAAAGTATCGAAAAAAGCAGTCAACGCTCATAAGTGTCATGTCCGTCCGTCCATGCGTCACGCCTCATGTCACGCTCCATATATGGCCAAGATCCCTGATCTCATCAATATTAAGACGCCCACAAACATCTTAGCTGGTTACCATGGTAACCAATAGCCCCCGCGCTACAGCGACCGCTAGTGAGCGAAAAAACTAATTTCCCATGATTCCCAGCGGAAATAGTATTCCGCGGACATCCGGTCCTCATTGAGTTGTATGCAAGCTTGCTGCAGAAAAGTTTCTCCGCTTCTTTTCCCATATGGCTTGTTTGGTCAAAATGGCCTGTTTTCTATGGACCATAGCTTACACACAGATCATCGCGCCCGTATTTTTTCTTCTCCGTGTGAAACAAAAGACTTTGAACGGCCGTGAACGGGAGCGTACAATAATAGCAGAGACGTGCAGAGAATGTTAGAGAGGCAGGGGCTGAAATTTCTAAAAGGGCCTTTTAGTGAAAAATAGCCGACCTCCAAGCTCACAACGCGTCGCAGCGAGCTTGGAGGTCGGCTGTTTTCGGTGCTTGATACACTGAACAAAGCTTTTAATCAAGTCAGTACTGGAGATGTGGCGTATGGCATGGATTTCTACACAGAGAGGGACATCCTTTCAACATAAGAGGCTGCATTCAAGTTCAGGAGAGTTTGGACAAGGCAATTCTCTTCTCATTCTCTTCTCATGCCATGGGAAGAGGGCATTTGCACGTCTTACACCATAGTGAAAACTGCATTCATGATCTGGAGAGGGCACTTTTTTACAAACGGGTAAAAGGGCACGGGCTCAAGCCCCCTTTTATGTCTATGTGTGCACTGCTTCAATAATAGTATGAGACACAATAATAGTATGAGAGTATACTATGGGGTCTATTTTGGCAATGACCTCAATTTTAAATCCTTAATAATCACCCTGGTTATGGGAAAAATAGAATCACTGAGAGTTGTGGATAATTAGGGCAGAAGGAGACAACTGAATTGTGTCGGAGACTCCAGTGTCCATAGGTAGCGCGCACTAGCAAAGAAGTGGCATAGTGTGTGGTTTTAGGATCCTACGCTTTCCTAAATCTGTGTTGCCAAAATACACATTTTAGGGAAATAGCAACAACACGCCCACGGCCACACCTCCATGAGCAAAGAACGGAGTCGGCATAATGGGCAGCGGGTATAGCGTCCCCAAAATACCATTTAGGGATAGAGCAAGTTGCCTTGCCCGCATTTCGCGGGTATAGGATGAGGATAAGGGGTAACGGGTGGCAGAAATTAGACCCCCTTATACCATGCCCTCTGGAAATGTTTATATATCACCAATGGTTGCATTGTATTTGTCAATTTGTGTGTGTTCACAGGTGCTTACAGTAAGTATCTACCATACATTCTCATGGGAAGTCTCACTATCGGCTCATCTGTGGCTAACCTCTTCCTTCCTGAGACCCTCAATAAGAACCTTCCGGAAACACTGGAGCAGATGCAGAAATGTCAAGGGTAGGTTAAAATCCCCTAAAGTTAATTTCAATGTTTTTCAAAGTAAATTTCAATGACCCCCACTTTCGATTTGCATTAGACCACAGGCCTCCATTTGCTGCTGCTTATTATCTCTATGAATCTAGTGTTCATTTAACACAGAGAGGTATCCATTAGTTCTCTCCTGGAGTTAAAGACCCTTAAGGGTACATTCTGATCCCTGCTGTTCACAGGACCTGACGTTGAGAACCGGTGATATATATTATTAATTTATTATATATCACGTATTAGTATCTATTAGCTTGATGGGGATGTCATTGGTAAGCAGCAGGTTTCTCAATGGTTCATAGTCCACCAATGAGATACAGACTGAATAAACAGAAATGGTGCCATCGTATTATGAACATTAGCTAGGAGTACTAATTATTTGATCAGATTCATAGAGTTGAAATGGGTGATGTTTGGTCTTTTGGCAATTGCAGCATATTTGACGCGTCATCTCACCTTTTTACAGGTTGTGCAGGAGAGAGAAGAAGGACAGTAAAGGAACAAATAGTTGACCTTGATGACCATACATGAAAGCTAGATAGCATTTTTAGGTTTTAGAAAGGTTTTTTTTTACTGATTAGGTGCTAGATTGATATTCCTATGCATGTGTTGTATTGTTGTTGATGTATTGACATATTATCTTGCTTATTATCTTACTTATTGTAAATTGCTCTGGATTAAAAGTGTCTGCTAAATGCCTAAATTGTAATTGTAAATTGACCAAATTATTCCATGTGAGGTGAAATTCTGAGCAGACTCTTGTGTATTGTTGCCAAATCTACATTCCTGTGTCATGTAATCCTCCACATCCAATGACAGTCTGTAAGTTGTGTGTGACTAGTTCAGCTTATGCCTCCACAGAACATCATAATCTTCTTCTCTTTTCATTTAATGTTAAGGGAGTAGATTTGCAAAAAGGGTAAGCCTGTCTGTTATTCTGGTGTCATAGACACAGAGGCTTCCGATTGGTTTGCCTGTCTTAGAACGTGTTTAACAGTGATGTTTGCTGTCCCTCTGGATTCTGTCCTATTTTCTCTATTGGCTTGTTATATAACACTTAATGTGGTTTCATTTGGTTCTTGAGTTATTAACGTGGTCTTATATTCTTGCTCTGAATTATTGACACTCTTTTATATTGTGACTGATGTCACAGTTCTGTCACAGTATTCGACCTTGTGTTGTGATTGGCTCTCCTAAATTCATGTTTTTCTAACCCGTAAGTGCTATGCATAATTTCTAGATAGTAGGGGTAATGGCGCCTGTAGTGCCCAAGTCCAATACCTGGAGCACGGATGCCGATGGCCAGGGTTGATGTAAAAGACGTGTGCTCAATAAACCGAAGTCCAAAACTTGTCATTGAGTTAAATAAATTATATTTATTTTCTGTCACTTCAGACTCCTATACTTCAGTGCAAATAAATAAATAAAGCAAACTTAACATAGAATGGCAGGTAAACAGACAAAGCTCTTGAGACACAGTTGAAAACAGTATGCCTCTGCCATCAGCAACACCTGCATGTGATTTGGCAACATGTTAAATAGCCAGGCAATTTGGCCTTGACCCAGCCCTGCTATGACATCATTAATTAACAATTAAATCAAAATAAGCAACAAGGCTCAAATGGCTCTTACACCCGCCCCCAATTGCTACTGGCGGTAGACATGCAATTCAAAATCGAAAAATTACAAAGAGCCATATACCAAACAAAAACATCAAATACAAAAATCTTTTAGGCAACAATAATATTCATACTTGCAAAGAACAAACTCAAATTGTTTATGCACCTTCCCATAAAGGCAGCTTTTGTTAGCCTACAGGTCTTCTGTGTTCAACTTCAGCTGTTCAGAACAGCCATGCAAGATGGATAGAATGTGAATGTGTTGTAGCCCCTATGGCCACAAGTTCCTGTAATGCAAAGTTCTGGTTTTATTTCGGCAGTCATAGGCATCTCTACTACTATCCTCTCCATGTTTGGACACTGGGGATCTTGCAGTGAAGTATGCACCCAATGCGCTTGTCACAGAACTGGCTTTGGTGCCCTATGCACAGGCAATCAAAAATCCAGCCATTTCTCCTATAGAAAGTCTGCGTTCTCGATGTGTCCCTTTCCCCCAGTTATGGACATCGCTCCAAAGCAAGCCCACATGTACAGCACAAACAGGACAGTGTAGGGCTTGATGTGTACCTACAGTACCTTTGCTGTTGCTCTGAAAACTCATTGCGGCGTGGATCTGTTTGAATCTGCGGCTCTGCACTGCACGGCTGGACGTAGGCCTACCGCGCATTGTGTCTTCGGTGATGACGATCCGTGTCCGCTGATTCCGCTGTTAACCGGTCCAGGTGATCTCTGCTGGCTGCTGTTCGACCCCCAGTGAGCCCCAATAGCTCCCAGTTGAAGGCATCCAAAAACAGCAGACCTTCCTGACAGGATCGCTGCCGGTGTGAGCCCCAATGGCTCTGGCTCCGGGTCACAAGCAAACAGTCCACTCCGCATCAAACACACACGGCCTGTCCGTGTGTCCAAAACGAACCCCTGCTGGTCTGATTTGTCTCCCAATAAAACAAACAATGTAGTGCCCAAGTCCAATACCTGGAGCACGGATGCCGATGGCCAGGGTTGATGTAAAAGACGTGTGCTCAATAAACCGAAGTCCAAAACTTGTCATTGAGTTAAATAAATTATATTTATTTTCTGTCACTTCAGACTCCTATACTTCAGTGCAAATAAATAAATAAAGCAAACTTAACATAGAATGGCAGGTAAACAGACAAAGCTCTTGAGACACAGTTGAAAATAGTATGCCTCTGCCATCAGCAACACCTGCATGTGATTTGGCAACATGTTAAATAGCCAGGCAATTTGGCCTTGACCCAGCCCTGCTATGACATCATTAATTAACAATTAAATCAAAATAAGCAACAAGGCTCAAATGGCTCTTACAGCGCCCTCCGGTGATCCGCCGAAAATACCTCCTATAGAGATACTGTGAACCAATTTGTATGATTTTTGGACAAAAGAAAAGTGCTTTGCAAAAATCCGCCTCCTGGTGGCACTATAACAGGCCCATGTGAAAAATGGGTTCTGCTCCGGCAGCCAGGTAGTGTGCGCGCACAGTTTCGCTGCCATCGTGCCAACGGCGCCAGAGATTAGCTGTCTGTCTGTCCGTCCGTCCGTCCCCGGACGGACATACAGGGTGCAAAACATAGTCGCGGCCATTGGCCTGGTGGAGACAACAACAGCAATTAAACAATATAACCTATGCCAAATACATTTGAGTAACAGTGTACAGCAGGGGTCTTCAATGTTTTCAGGCCAAGGACCCCTTAGTTGAGAGAGAGATGAAGCAGGGACCCCCACAACCTGTTCATATATTCCATATAGTTTCATTGCTTGACAGCACAATCATCAGTGTATTTTGGATTCATGTCAATTTGTGTTTTCAGATATTTAACCACTTGAACTGTCAATACTTAATATACTTGACCTTTCACTCTGTACTTAGTATGCTCTTTTTCCCCTCTACACCAAAGCTCTTTGCCAAAAACAGCTGATCTATAAGCTTAGTTGTGAGCTTTAAATCTGCTATTTTTGGCTAAAGTTCTCAGAATATGGACACTAGGATCACTCAAAGATTTGGAGGACCCCTGTAGTAACTCTGGGGACCCCCTAGGGGTCCCAGACCCCTTGTTGAATACCCCTGGTGTACAGTGTTCAGTCTTAAAACAAACAAAAAAAAGAATCATCATGGTATGATGGTATGAAAGCTGGCAACCAATCAAGTACCCTAAAGGAAATGCATTTCCCAACAGTTTTGTAACTGTAACAGTAGCCACTTTCCAGCTGTTGCAGTCTCAGTGGGAGCAAACAGTTGCTATTTTTGCAACTGGATGGTTGACATTTCAAATCGCTGGGCTAACAGGGACAATAAATTGTGAGATTGTGAAGGTGACATGCTTCACTCAGACCCCTATTCCAACAAAATAACTTATGTTCCAGCGCTGCTTCCGTTCAGGATTCTTGGAATCATGGTGCTTTCAGGCTTTTAAGCGTAACCTCAAGGCTGTAGGCATTAATGCCTAGCTAGATAGACCTGTATTTGTTGTTATCCTGTGGGGGATATTTGTCAAACTTGACACCTGAATATAATTATGCATTTCTGGTCCACGTTACACTGATAAGAACCTAGATGCACACGCAGGTCGGTACCAAATGAGCCAATAAAACCAGCGCTCCCCAAAACAACAGGTTTGGGGATTGTTGGGAATTGATTACATGATACAGTCATTTAGTCTCAATGTTTGTAAACAAGAAATGGGTCTATTGCATGCATATTTAAAAGAGAACCAATACTGGATATGAGGATGAGGAAAGCCCTTGAAGTATATGTGCAGTACAGAAACGAATGTGTCATTTGAATAACTTGGATCATGAGGTGCTGAGCTGCTGTATGTATGTATATATATATACTGTATATGTGTTTTTACCACATTGCACACAAAGCAGCATAGATCACTCTATTCTGATTGACAAATTAGGGACAGGGATGTCAAACTCAAATACACAGGGACAAAATTTAGAACATGTGGGCCAAAGATAATTCATTCAAGGGCCTTGCCGCCCGGGCCTTGAGTTTCCCATGCAATCTTCTAATAATGTCTTCAATCAATCAAAAAACATGTCAAGCTTGAGTTTGTTTTAACTAGTCCATACCCGTTCGAAGATATGAGCACGAAAAGTATGTACAGAATTATACACACAGTATCAGGGATGAAAAGTAACTTTGTGAGGTATACCCTACCTGCAACAGTTCCAACAAACACGCTTGTGTCTCGTTGCTGCATCGTTGACACAATGATTATTGTCTACTCGGTCTGCGTCTCAGAGTAGGGTTGTGGACAGTTCAGAAACCCGCCTACCAGTGACATCATCAATGGGGAATCCAAGTTAATAAAAACGTCAGGCTTTATAATACTGGAGAGTTAACATTAAAGCCATGTTGTTCTCATGTTAATGAAAATCAATATATCAATAATAAATCAATAAGACGAGTAGTATTATTTTATGTAGTATTAGTGAGGACCGTAATGAAGATGTGTTGAAAATGAGTGAAGTACAAATTTGAGGAATCTTTACTTTAATTAGCCTATATTACTTTACTTAGTATTTTCAGTACTTTTACTTCTACTCTACTACATCTCAGAGGTAAATGATATTGTACTTTTTACTCTTTTAATATGTTTGTGCCTTATTACACAAACATACAAAGACAGCATGGAACATTCATGCTGAATAGTATTGTAATTAGGGGCCTCCTCACGCACACGTGTGTGTGTGTGTGTGTGTGTGTGTGTGTGTGTGTGTGTGTGTGTGTGTGTGTGTGTGTGTGTGTGTGTGTGTGTGTGTGTGTGCATCCTCCCCCTCCACCCCTCACGCACGCTGAATGTGCGGCACCTGTGTGCGTGTCTCCCCCTCCAAGGCCTAGAGAGACTCTTTGAACGCCTTACATTTTAACTCTTTCTGAGTTGTGTAATAATGGGTGATCACTATGTGCTTTTAATGCTTTTCTGATTTGTATTAAACAAGGTATGAAACTGTGCACTGTTCTAAGGTTACCTTATACAGGTTTCTTTAGTCCGTTTCAATGTGTTTAGCTTTGTTTCTCTGACCTTTTGAATGTAGCACTTTGAGATCTGTCACAAATATAAAGTGTGCTACAAATAACATGTATTTTTACCCCCCTCCTGCCACCCCTCCCTACCCTTTCCCTTGTCTGTCTGTCTCTCCCTCCCTCCCCCCTTTCCCTTGTCTCTCCCTCTCTCCCCCCCTTCTGCCCCCCCCCCCCCCCCCTCTCTCACGGCTCTTTAGCCTTTGTAAAGTGTCTTGAGATAACTTGTTATGATTTGACACTCTAATAAAATTGAATTGAATTGAATTGAATTGAATTGAATTGAATTGAATAGGGCGGGGCTAAGCCTGAAAGGCTGCATATTAATACATTAAGACCTGGAATTATTTTATACTATAGCTATTGAAAAATAGCAGATTTATAATACGATCTACAAGCTCGTGCCGCGCTGTCTGGGGGTCCCTGAAATAACATATTTTGAGATGGGGGAGGCCAAATGCATGTAACTTTGGGGGTCCTTGACATGAAAAGGTTTGAGAACCACTGATTTAGAGGAAGGATTTAGAAGACATTTTAAAGAATCGGGTCAAAAGTATTCAACTTTGAATATTGAGCCAGTTTATTTGTAGCCTGCCTGCATGCGAGCGAGTGTGCTTGTCAGAAAGCCTCTGTGTGTTAATTGGAGAGACAGGTGTGACGGCTTGTGTTTGAACTTGACTCAGAAGTGTGTGTGTGTGTGTGTGTGTGTGTGTGTGTGTGTGTGTGTGTGCGTGTGTGCGTGCGTGCGTGCGTGTGTGCGTGGGTGCGTGTGTGTTAATGGGAAAGGCAAGTGTGACGGCTTGTGTTTGAACTTGACTCCCACCGCCCCTGGCCTCAGCCAGCAGAGGTTGTTATTAGCCGGGGAGCCACTGTGCCAAAATGAGAGAAGACCTGTGATGTCATGACATACTCCAAATTTTAGTTTTTCCTATTAATTTGGTCAATAAGGTACACAGAATGAGAGGCCTGCTCTGCCGGAAACACTGCGAAAAAAAGTTTCCCATTGACTTCACTATACTGGGAAAAAAACACACCAAAAAAAGTTGCATGTGAGGGGTCAAACTAAGGGTTCTTCATGATTCTGAATCCATTGCAAGCATTTGTTTTGCATGAAAAACATTCCTTGGGCTAGATTTCAGCCTCTCAAACCTGTGAAAAGTGATGAGTCATCACTTTTCACCGTTATTTTGGTCCGTTTTCTAGCCCAAGGAATGTTTTTCATGCAAAACAAATGCTTGCAATGGATTCAGAATCATCAAGAACCCCTAGTTTGACCCCTCACATGCTACTTAAAGCATTTTTTTTGTGTGTGTTTCTTCCCTGTATATTGAAGTCGATGGAGTGAATATACAAATGGCCATAACTTTTTTTTCGCAGAGTTTCCGGCAGAGCAGGCCTCTCATTCTGTGTACCTTAATGACCAAATGAATAGAAAAAACAAAAATAAAAAGTATGTCATGACATCACAGGTAAAACCCTATTCTTTGAGCTTTTGGGCCTGTGGCTCCCCGGCTATTATTATTATGCCACTTTTTGCAGTTCTCTTCACCACAAAACTCACAACCATTGGCCAAAGGGTGGCGCTAAAGCACTATATATTCTATTGAGTCAGTCTCACATATGGTCTATGACGTCAGACATCTATGATGTCAGAAGCCCATATACTGTATGGACATCTTCTTCTTTCGTGTATCATCGTCCTTGATGATTGGTTGGCACCATTTTTTATTTCACAAGATTTCTTGTTACTTATGCTTGCGACCAGTGTTGTAGTGCTAAATTTGGAAGTGTGGGCACTCACCGCGCGTGCACACACATGCACGTGCGTCCGTGCGCGTGCACATAACGTTTTCGCTGGCTTAAAACGGGTCTGCGCGGCGGCAGAAATAGCCTTAGACCAGTGGTTCTCAACCAATAATTTGATGACCGGATCATCAGCCAAACTTCCCATGCAAAATAGCTCCACAACTGATATTTCCAATTAATTAATCCATTTTCAAATCTTATATTACCATCTGCTGTTAGTCATGCTCATTTCAGCACGGCTGGCGAGCCTATTTCAACCAATTGCTGGGTCAGAACGACCTGAAAATATAATATCAACTGACTTGACTTGAGAGAAGTGTGGGCACTCCGTACCCCCGCGTTCCCCCCCCCCCCCCCACTACATCCCTGTTTGCGACCATAGGTCGCAGTTTAGTACATGTATGTGAACGGTTACAGCTTGTCTGTATGTATCTCTGTCTATAACGCCTGACACTGTGGTTGATGTCTTAAGCCCCGTTTTCACTGAGTCAAACTTCTGGAAGTTTTTTCCAAAATGACGGCAATTTTGAAATTCACGCCATGTGAAAACGGCCACTTATTTTGTCTTCCGTGAGTTTTGTAGTCCAAAATTTGACGGGAAAATACCTAGTCATTTTTGCCTAAAGTACTGGGAGAATAGAAATTTCCCCACAGTGAAAACGGCATACCGTGATTTTTACTTTTTTTCGGACAAGCAGGTGCATGCAAGGAGCCAATATTAACAGTTAAAGCATTGTAATTGGGATTGAAAGCTTCAGAATCCATATTGCGTTCGAATGTTATGTAAGCCTGCCAAACACAGAAGACAGACAGACGTCTATTTCTTTCTACAATCTCCAGCCGCGGTGCTGAGAAACGCAAGCTTGCTCAATTCATGGTTCAAACTTATTTTGTAGGCTATTCTATAGCCTATTTGTAGTTAAGCTGTGTGGGTTTTGATACAAGTCCGGTCTGGAGAACGGGAGACGGGATGCGCTCGTAATGTGATGAAAGCTGGAATCTTTACCAACTCTTTTTACGGTGCTATAGCCTATTTTTTGTCTGATTGGGACGCAATGCGCTCATGTGATGTGATGGAAGTTGGAAGCTACCAACTCAAAGAGCTGCATCTGCATCAAATAGTTTCTCGTCGTAAAGTGTTTTACTGAGCAGCGAGCGACGAGGAATACAGTCTGGTCATCCATCGGTGACGCGTAAAAAGAAAAAAAGAAAAAACAACACGTTGCATAAGCGATCCTTTCTGAACCTTATTCTGAACCTTATGTGACACATAAGGTTCACATGTGTTGTTTCATGAAGAATATTTCTTGTAACTTGTTAAATCCATTGGTGAGAGAGAAAAAGAGAGACGAACAGAAGTGAGTCGCTGCTGCTTTAGCAAGCGTCCAGACAGTGTGGTGCGCGCTGCAGGTTCCGTTGCCATGTCTGCTAATTATAAGTGACTATGGTCTTGATTTCCGTAAAGTTGCTTGTATATATTGATCGTTTCTGGCTGCGTTTTATTTGTTGTGATCTTTTAGATCGGCAATTGTCAAGTAGCTGATGTGGCGATGCTTATAGTTTTAAATTGCTTGTGTGGCCTAGATAATATCACTTTTTGGGGCTTATTTTCGTACACCTGGTTGCTTATTTCTCTCGCAAAGTCTGGCAACACGGACTTTCATACCGCCACGGTTTAGTAGTGAAAACGATGTATTTTATTGCTATGCCAGCATTTTTGCTCATGTGAAAACACCCAAAAAACAAAACTCCCGGCAAGTTGAAAATTATTATGCTAATTATTTTGCAGGAAAAATTCCGGAACTGTAGTGAAAACATGCCTATAGACATCATAGGACTTTCACATAACAAATAACTGATTAAGCATGTTTGGGCTCTTACAGCATATCTCCATATACTGTACATGGATCTCCTATGGGTACCAGGGGTCTGCATATATGGGTAACTGGTCTGATATACATCACTGGCCATCACTGGCCAGATGGCCAAGATTTGGCACGACAGGTTGCATTTCACCCTGAGGCCTCTCACTAGTGTGTCAGTCTCATGTGGTCTATGACGTCAGACATCTACAGTATGATGTCAGGGGTGTGAGAGACAGACATGAGCTGCAAGTTTTCATACTAAATAGCGACCTACAACAACAGATTTGGAATACCAAGACCGCCTTGGTCTACCGGCCTCTGGAGTTCACCAATGTTTAACCTCACGCTTTGTGTTGGACTTCACACAATACAGCGCTGTCAATGCACCATGACAGGTCGGGCCTATACACACACAGAACAATGGCAGAGAGAAAAAGGGCTGGCTCAATAGTGCAACGTTATAAAGGACTTTGATTTAAATGCATAGCAAGTAGCAGACCCATATAGACACTGATGTAATGATGTGTTGTCGTTTGTGCATGTGTATGCACAGTTGTATCCTTTTCATTTTCTTCTCACTGTGCAAAAAAAAGTACAGATGAAATTCTTATTGTATCATTTCAAGCCTATTGTGTTTGAGAAAGCTTTTAACCCTCTAAGGCCCACGGTTGTAATATTACAACGTTTGTATTTTATCCAAAAAAAGGTTTAAATCATTTTATTTTAGCTCCCCCTACCACCTAAACACCACCATTGGATTCTATTGTTTAGTATTACAATGCCATTGGCCACAATATTTGCATATAAATACCCCCCACAGGGGCTGACATTCACACCCGCCACACCCGCTGAAATTCCAGAGTTTTGACGAACAACATCTCACTTTTTCATGGAAGTTATACCTCACAAAAACATAAGTAAAATGCCTGTACTATTTTTTTTGGTGATCATTAGAATGTCTAGAACATGTATTGTACATATGTTATTATTGTGAAAAATATCCCCCATATGTAAATTAGAGCATGATTTATGATTTTTGATTTATGGCTATAAAATCTTACAAAAACATTTTTTTTTTAAAAACATTACATTTTCCTCTTAATAGGACTCCTACAACACCATCTGATTTTTTTCAATTTTCTATTTCAAGTATTTCTTAATGCGGGCCTTAGAGGGTTAAATTATAGGCTTTGCCGAAGGTATTGGATTGGCGTCCCACGTTTAGTTACCCTGCACTTTGCATGCATGGCCCGATTCACCAACCTACGGTACTTACGAAGAAATTTGTTCTTAGACCCTTTTAAGTAGTTTTTTAAGAAGATTTGGCATACACCAACCAATGTTTTCTTACCTGTGATTTGTTCTTATGTTAAGAAAAAAATCAAACCTCGGTTCGAAGTGGAGTGGTGAATTTGAGCAGTTCCAGGTAAATATATATATATATATATATATATATATATATATATAATTGAATATTGAATATACATATTTTGGGGACCTCTCTGCGGGTCTTGACCCACAGATTGACAACATTAACCTCCCGTGGCAGGGGGAAGAGAATAGAATAGTCCCTGACTTTTTTTTCACCAATTTATATATTGACATGTGTCAATTCTTGATTGCCCGTGGTTCGCTACGGTGGCTGCATGCTTCGTGAGCCTCCACTCTAGCGGCTATCACAGGTGTGTGTGTGTGTGTGTGTGTGTGTGTGTGTGTGTGTGTGTGTGTGTGTGTGTGTGTGGTAAAAGTCCGCGCATGCGCAGATGCCGCCGTGCTGACCAACACAATTTGGACACACACGCCGTGCTGACCAACACAATTTGGACACACAAAGCCACACAAAGGGAGCTGTGCTAGCACACCGCTCCAAAAATCTATGCACACTGTAGAGCACTCTTAGGGTGGCCTTTTAGTTCTTAAGTGTGACATGCTGTGCTAAAATAATTTATTCTTTAAGTTTCATCAATTCTACAGTTTTATAATAATATGATTTAAATCATCAAAATATTTGTATCATATCTTTAGAGCAGTGGTTCTCAAAGTGTGGTTTGGGGACCCCCAGGGGTCCTTTAGTTAGTTCCAGGGGGTCCACAGTAAAACAAGGAAGAGTTTTACCATTTTAACCCAGTTTTAAAATGTGTTTGAAAATAGCCGATCTACAAGCTCACAACCGAAAGCATTACCATTACAGCCCATTTTGAGCTTGTAGATCGGATATTTTTTAACAATTTGATAAATCTTGAAAAATCTTCCCAGGCAGAAAATATTTTCAGGTGGGGGTCTACAGAATGCATGTTAATTTGGGGGTCCTTGACATGAAAATGTTTAGAATCACTGGTTTACTGACTAGTTTTCAACAGGTCTGAAAATTGCATCCCAACCCAAAATGAACCGGTTGAGTAGAAGCCCAAGCCCCATTCTCACCCCCTACGCCCCCCCACCCTCCCCCCGGCACAACCCTTCATCACGAATCACAAGTGGCAAAGTCAGTTCTGTGAGTGCAGACTAGAAGCAACTAATTAATCTCTTATTATTCTGAACCCCAGGCATGGGCCTCTGATCTTTGTGTAACTATAATAGGCATGATGGATTTTCCATGACCTGTTTCTATAGTAACCGCCCCTAAGGTAAGAGGTGCTGAGTAACATACCTTATTCAACCCTCTGTTACGCAAACAGAAAGTGAGTTTGATAACATGACCACGGTCAAAAGATTCCTACTGTACCAGTGTACCTACTGTACTGGGAGAAATACAACAATGTGCGAACGCAGCAGCAAGATTTGTGATCTGTTGTGATCAGAGAATCCTAGAGACTTTGATTGATTGACATCTAGACCTACTGCACAGCACATACAGTATAAACAGAGCTGCTACACATTTTAGATCTGCACATTTTTTGTAAACTATTTCAATCGTATTGCGAAAAAAAGAAATGCTGCTATTTGTTCCGATAGCTTTATACCCTGTACTATATGTATAACGACAATCTGACATAGCTCTGTTTACACAATGCTGTGCCCCCTCCAACCCCAACTGTATGTTCCCCATTTTCATACTTTTTTTTTTTTATATTAATTTTTTATTTGATTTTAAGACCCATTTTCACACTTGCTTTGGCAATGTAAATGTATGTTTTTCTCATGCCAATAAAGCTCCTTCAATTTGAATTGAAAAGCCTTTACAAAAAAAAAAGAAAAGAAGAAAAAGCCTTTACACAACGTGGGGGGATGGCGATTGAATAAGGCGGCAAGGAGAAAAGCCTACATAACAGGGGGTGGGGTGTATGAGCCATATGAACAGCGGCACACCACCAACGCTTGACAAGGGGCTCAACTGACGCTCAGGTCTGAATTCAGGAAATTCTTATTTTCTCACCTCTCACCTCTAAACCTGTGCCGTATATATACTGCACCTGGAAGGTTCTCAGCAACCTTCCAAGTCTGGTATCTGTAAGGATTACAGAGGTTTGTTGGGATTTTCTAGCTTGAGTTTGATTACAGAGGTTTGTTGGGATTTTCTAGCTTGAGTTTTTCTTTTTCTTCCAAAAGAGTTTCTTTTTCGTTAACAAATGGGAGAATACGATGAAGCCACGGCCTTCCTGGGGCAGACTGGCCCTTATTTCTGGAGGATGTTTTTCCTTGTAAATTCCACCTTCCTGGCCCTCGGACTCAATTGTTTTGTTATCGTATTTGTCGCCGCCACTCCAAAACACCACTGTTTCATTCCCGAGGCCAACCTGAGTGCGGCGTGGAGGAAGGCCATCATTCCCATAGAGGTGGTGAACGGACAGGAGGAGCAGAGCCGATGCCAGCGCTACAGACTGGATGAGGTCAGGAACCTGTCTGCTCTGGGCTACATCCCCGGTCAGGATGTGAACCTCACTGAACTGAGACAGGAGAGCTGTGTGGACGGATGGAGCTACAGCCAAGACGTCTTCCACTCCACCATAGTCACTGAGGTCAGTGTGTGTGCGTGCGTGCGTGCGTGCGTGTGTGTTGCGGATGCATTGCCGCCGGATGATGGTGCGAACTTTGCTTTCTTTTGTAGTCCAATATGGGGCAAGTGCCCAGAAAGAGTTGTTGGACAGTTTCGACAGCATGGAATGTTCAGAGGCGAGACAGAAGGTCTGGCGAAGTACTGTACTGTCCTTGTTGTACTGACTCTCAGGCCCCATGTACTGAATGACATTCTTGTTATACTATGAAGACGTGACGTACATGTTTTGAATGTAGGCCTATTGCTGCACTGTAATACTTGTGTCCTTGTATCCACCTCTTTCCACGGGATTTTACTGGAGAATTTCTTGCACCACACCTCCGGTTAACAGCAGACATACAAGCTCACGTCGCGTCGCAGATGCAACCGTTGTGAGCTTGTAGATCACACTCGGCTGCGGCGCCGGAAGCTCTGTGCAACTTCTGCGCAATGCACGATGGGATGTTGGAAAGTTGTGGATAGGCCTACATTTCATTTTGTGTGGGCATAAATAAATTGTTAAAATGTCCGTGCATGCGTGGGTGTGCAGCAGGGGTAGGGGCATGTGTTCACAATCACATGTCTACTCTGCATAAGGAATTGTTGGTTGTGAGAAAATATCAAATCTGCTGGGTTCCTTCCCCCCCCCCCCCCTCCCCCTCCCCTCCTCTCCTATCAAGTGTCTTTTTTTTTCTTTTCTTGTGTAAATTAAACATCAGAATGATGTCTCCTAACAGTGGGACCTTGTGTGTGACAATCAGTGGATGATTCCGGTTGCGTCCTCAGCTCTCTATGTGGGCTACCTGCTTGGGTCCTTCATCTCTGGACAGCTGTCTGACAGGTATTTTTCTTTTTTTATTGAAAATCCCTAAAACACAGGTTATTGTATTGCTGCAGTTATGACTGTAGTGCCTTACAATATGTTTTCCACCTGTATGTAGAAAATGTATGATAACACATACATTGCCTGAGTAGGGGCGGCGGTGGCTCAGGGGTAGAGTTGCCGTCCTGGAACACGTAGGGTTCCCAAAAGGATCCCAGTGCGGTCCCGGGCTCCCCCAGAGTTAGGCAGTTGTTATACGAGGACAAATTCCCTTGACTAGTGTCGAAGAGTCCTTGAGCAAGACTCTGAACCCCTAGTTGCTCCCGGTGAGCAGGTTGGTGCCTTGCATGGTTTCCTCTGCCATCGGTGTATGAATGGGTGAATGTAATGTACAATCTCTGTAAAGCGCCTTGGATAAAGGCACTATATAAATAGTTTACCATTCACCATTTACCATTTATTAGAGTGGTGCTTCAAGAAAATATTCATTTGATGCAAAGAACACAAATTCTGTAATCTGTATGACTCTTTTTGATGCAAACAGGAACAATCTTTGTCCATGACAACAGCTCCATCTACTGTTATATAATGGATTTGCATTACAAAAGATGGCAATGCAGTGGATTAAATGCTTAAAGATGGCATTGCCCAGCCCCTCATGTCACCACCTATGCTATAATCCTGTGATGAAACACATTGTGTTTATTTATTTATATTATTTCAATTCATATTCCATTCAGAAGTTTGTTGGCGTCCCTATTTTGGACATGCCATTATCGCATACATCTTTTCTCACAGCGTGTTGAATTGTCGTTTACATTGTTCATTTAGACCAACTGACACCAGACATGTCCACAGTTCCAGTCGAAAACAATTAATACAAATTGCTTTGTTGTTATTATTTCTGTTCCATGTAGGTTTGGGAGGAAAAAGATTATCTTCTTCTCTCTTGGGATTCATTGTTTATTTGGCCTGCTTCTGGCCTTCTCCAACTCATGGATGATGTTCTGTGTCGTCAATTTGCTTTTTGGAGCCTCCCAGATATCTGTATGCATCTCTGCATATGTACTTGGTAAGTACAGTAAAATATTCCTCATTCCCTCTTGTTTCCCTCTTGTTTTCGTACTCTTTGTCCCCCTCTTAGCTATTTCTCTCTATCTCTCCTCTTCTATCTCCCCTTTCCTTTCTCCTAAATCATTAGTCATTATTATTATCATTATTATTATTATTATTATTACCCTAAATCTATCTCCCCCTCACTTTTTTTTTCTCTTTTTCTTCTTTCTTTTTTCCAAGTCAACAGTTCCCAAGTAACCTACTCAAATACTTACTTACTTTTTTTTTTTTTTTTTTAAATATAGCCACAGGGTGAAATACGAAGGGTTCCAAGTGGGTGGGAAAGGGTAGGGGATTGTCTTGTTTGTAACATTTGTAAGATCCTTCATTTTTTCTTTTTTTTTAATGTGTTGGTTTCAAAACCTTGTTTTTGTCTGCATGTTTGTCAGTTTCTTAAAAAAGAAAAAGAAGCATATGTACTGTACTTTTCTCTGCCCATTAACTCTTAACTCATTTAACGCTGATCCCGAGTATACTCGTGAAAAATACTCGAGAATTTAGAGTGCCGATCCCGAGTATACTCGCGTAAAATACTGTATATAGAGTAACGCTGGCACCCTTACCCAACGGTCCGTTGGAAAGTCGTGGCACGATTGGACTCGCCGATTCATCATCATCACAGATCCACGTGCACAAAATAGTAATCCCTTAACATGGAGGCCGACGGTGGATCTCATCTTTAATGTCCATTGTCTCCAAACAACACTTTTAAAGCCAAGGATGGCATTAGATTCTCGCTACAATAACGTAATAACAAAGGCAACGATCGGCCATTACAGCAACGGCATGGGGTGACGATCGCTTCCGTTGAATGACGTCATGACGTCAAACCGGAAATGTTTACGAAATGGACTTCTGGCCTTCAAAATAAGAGACTGGCCGCGGATGGAGCCTGCGAGAGGCACGCTGGACATTTAACCCGTTCATGTCTGGAGCACTAAATGGGTTAATGCTGAATAAAAAACTAAAATATAAAAGAAAAACACTAAAACAATAGAAAGAAGTAAATTAAAACATTTTAACACTCAGCTTTTCTTTTCTCTAATGACCATCTAAAATATGAAACCTTATTGTAAAAAGTTGTCCTTTAACTGCAGTACTTGAGGTGAAGTGTGATTCCTCATCATTCAGTCTTGATATTGTCTTCCACAGGGACAGAGGTGCTGAGTAATTCTATGCGTGTGCTTTTTGCAAGCCTGGGGTCCTTTCTCTTCAGCGGCATTGGGTCCATGGTGATGCCCGGGATTGCAATTGGCATAAGGGCTGCATGGAGGACTCTTCTTATCATTCTCTCCTCGTTGTCTGTTGCTTACATCCCATTATGGTGGTAAGTTCCTCACATCTGCACAGGGGTCTATGAGAGGTGCTGACTAAAGACAGACTGGAAGTGATCAACTCAACTCAAAAGCCAATCAAATCCTAGAGTGGCTCAAACTCGTATGTTCAGTAACTCATTCAAAGGCATAGAGGCTATTCTTGGAAAGGGAAGTGGTGGCAACTGGGAACAACTATTCCCAAATTAGATGAGTGTGGAATTTCATGTAAATAACAAAATATCGACACCACATTTTTGTTTTTACCTTTAAAGATTGTTCAATCACATCAACCTGGCAACCCTATTTTGAGCATTATTCACCTTATTCCTGGCCATGCCCACTGTGGGCGTGGTCACATATCATTCCCATGGGGAGCGTAGATCAATGGGGCTTTTAAGCCGTGACATCATTTTGTAGGCAGAGGAGAACTTTGCCCCCAGAGCATTTTCTGTCCCTCGCTATTTCAACAGATCCGAGACAAAAATAACGACTAAAGTATAATTCTAACACTTTCCTTTCAACAACAAAGAGAAGAAAAATGTGTAAATAGTAAAAAGATTCACAGAAACTGGGGGCAGAAATTCTCCTCTGCCTACAAAATGATGTCATACTTAACAGCCCCATACCTCATCCACCGCTGCCACTCAAACTGGCCAATCACAGCGTGGATATCATGGATATCCAGGGTTTAATGAGGTCAGTGTCGTGATCTGTGCTGGGCAAAGGTTTTTCCTTCGCCTGTAGGGAGTGTGCATATAAAGTTTTACAGTTACACACAATGAAAAACTCAATGGCGCCCCCTTTAAAAGGCAATGGCGGCACCCTGGATAGGGCCAGGAATAAGGTGAATAAGCTAAATATTTCCCAAACTAGTTCAAAATAGAAAATCAAAAATAGTCAAGCTCACATTGTGTTGAAATGCATCGCACCATCTTGACACAGCGGGTAGGCCTTGATTTATTAAAGTTTGAGAACTCCTGTTATAGCTGATATAATAAATTCAGTAAATACAAATTGTTTGTGCAGGTTTCTCCCAGAGTCTCCTCGTTGGCTGTTCACTCAGGGCAGAATAAGGGAGGCTGACGCCATACTGAGGTATGCAGCCAGGAAAAACAAGGTTGAAGCACCACTGGTCATCTTTAAAGAGGCAGAGGTAAGGTCCATTATGCTAGTTAGTGAGTCCCATGAAATCTTAGCTTCTTTTTCAATGATGATACTAATCCGGTTAAATGTCTTGTGCCCCGTTTTCATTGAGCAAAACTTCTGGAAGTTTTTTCGAAAATGACGGCAATTTTGAAATTCACGCCATGTGAAAACGGCCACTTATTTTGTGTTCCGGCAGTTTTGGAGTCCGAAATTTGACGGCAAAATACCTAGTAATTTTTGCTGAAAGTCCCGGGAGAATACAAATTTCCCTTCTGTGAAAACGCATACCGTGATTTTTGATGTTTTTTTGATGTTTTGATGTTTTGATGTTTTTAATTGTATTTGGGATTGAATGTGAATGGGATATACAGTAGAAATAAAATACAGCTTCAACTTGCATTAGGGATATAATTATTTAGGCTATAGATATAGAGTAAGAGTAGAGTCGCATTGTGACCATGGCTGGCTGCCTGCGATTGCAATGATTTCTCAACGGCAGCTCCTTTTGGAGAAAGGAGAAACAAGCTGTTCTAAAGTTGTGTGATGATTAAAAGTCTTTTGAGCAGCGAGCGATTCCACAGCTAATCTAAAGCCCACAGGTGCAACCCGTTGCATTAGATCCTTTCTGAACCGTCCTTATGTGTTGTTGTTGCTGAGCATGAAGAATATTTTGTTTAGTTAAATCCATTTGTAGCGTTCAGAGTGATAGAGAGAAGACCATTCTGCCAAAAAAAAACTACTTGGATGAGAAAGTCGAGGAAAACATCCACAAACCACGAGACCTATGGAAGCTATTTAAAACCCAGCTAGGCTGTGGCGTGCTAAACTTAGATCCATAGCCAGCAACATATCCATCCAAACTCCCATCACCCTCCTCACTGACAGTCTTGATGTAGCCAAAAACCTCAACATCTACTTCACCTCCATGGCCAAAAATCTGGTCAATAAACTGCCCGCTCCATCTGGGCTATTTGGTGTTAGGCACATCTTGAAATTCTACAGGAACCTTGGGGTATGCAAAGACAACTTGATCTGAGAATTGATCTGAGAATTGGACACACTTGGGTTATATTATATTTTGTGCATTTCATTGCTCAATATGCAGTAAATGCTACTGTATAGGTAGTAACAGTAAGTGTAACGGCCAAATAATGCAGTGTTTTAATAATAATTGTATAACCTGTGATAATGCTGAAAGTGAAAGACCAATAAACAATACACAGTGACATGTGTAGCTTAGAACTGTACTTGCAGTATCTATTTTGCCTGCTGTCCTTTACTCCCAGATGGGCTGTGGGAACTGGGAACTAAGAAAGGTGCACAATGGCACTTCAACCCTGGTATCCTGATAAAACAAGTGAAAGTATATCTACAAGTTCACACCACATGCGAGTTGTGAGACATTGTATGATTAAAGTAAATGGGTCTTAAAAACAGTTAATCAATGAACCAGATGGAGATAGAGCTAAAGCAGCAAGCATTTCTGAACCATTTTGCTGATATAAACCTTTTTACTTTTTTGACTGTTGCGAACAGTGGTGCAAAGTAACTAAGTTAATTTACTCAAGTACTGTACTTAAGTACACCTTTGGGTTATTTGTAATGTACTTAAGTATTTTAATTTTCCAATACTTTAACTTCTACTCCACTACATCTTGGATCCATATATTGTACTTTTACTCCACTACAATTATTTGAAACTTTAGGCAACTAGTTACTTAGATAATTATTACAAAAACATACATTAATTACTTCAGCCATAGGCTACACAGCCTACATTTTGGCCATTTGAAAATGAAGCCAATCTACAAGCTCACAATATGTTGTGATGCAACACTTTGCCAGCTTGTAGTTCTATCATTTTCAAACGAGTTATGTTGGCTACATTTGAAAACTTGAAATGGGATTCTGCATAATGAGTACTTTTACTTTTGTACTTTAAGTACATTTTGATACCATGGCAACACTTGGATTACTTTTACTCAAGGACATTTTGAATTCCAGACTTCCAGTATTTCTACATCACAGTGTTGATACTTTTACTTAAGTAAAACACTTGAGTACTTTTTTTCCACCACTGGTTGCAATAGATCATCATATTCCACCACTGCCATGCTTGTGTTGTTGTGTTGCTTACCAAATCACTTCCTCCTCCACATGATATTGGCAACTGACAACTTGGCATTAGCAAGCCTTGTCTTACTCTCTCTCACTCTCAAACACACACACGCAAGTCCACACCATCCACACACACGATCCAGTTCATTCTCACTCTCCTCTTTCCTCTGTTTCAACCGAAGAAAAGGGTTTCAACCGGCCCGGCATGTTCTTCCTCCACTCCTCCTGGCTCTGAGACGTGCGCTGGGACTGGGAGGGAGGGAGGGAGGGAGGGAGGGGGGAGGGCTTGCAGCAGCCAATCATGTGATCTCTACTGCCTCTGGGTGGGCCGTCACACATTACCGTAATACTTGTTGCGGCCGCGCAGATGCATTCCACCGCCGAACGTCATTACCGTATTACCGAGTGTGGTCGCGCAGACAGATTTTTTTCTTTTTTTTTCTCTTCCTTCATGGGCCCCTGCGTGTCTGGGCCCTCGTGCGTCTGTACCAGCTGCACCTCCATATTTACGCCACTGACGGTGACAACTGATGAAGTGTTTAAAAAACTGCGCACCCTACCTCAATACAAGGCCGTTGGCCATGACAAAATCGCCCCCAAATTTCTCATAGACTCAGCTGCCACCATTGCCCCAATCATTACCCACATTATTAATCTATCTATCAAGCAGGGTTATGTCCCCCAGGACTTCAAATTAGCTAAGGTAACCCCCCTGCACAAAAAAGGCAGTAAACTTGACCCTGGTAACTACAGGCCAATCTCAATCCTTAGTTCCATCTCTAAGGTAATGGAAAAAATTGTCTATGAACAGGTGGCGAAATATCTTGAAGAGAATAAACTGATCTACGAGTTCCAGTCTGGCTTCAGAGAGTACCATTCCACAGATACATGCCTCATCTATTTGAATGATTACATCAAACGTGAAATTCACGATGGCAAATATTGTGGCATGGTCATGCTGGACCTCCAGAAGGCATTTGACACCGTCGATCATTCTATTCTAATTGAAAAACTCAAAGCTATTGGTCTTGACAGCACAGCAGTGAGATGGATGCACTCTTACTTGGTGGGGAGGGAACAGATGGTGGAAGTCAACGGGAGTATACTAGGACCACTGTTGTTCTTAATATACGTAAACGACATGTCATCTGCTTGTGACTGCAATCTGTTTCTGTTCGCGGATGACTCGGCTCTCCTAGTCTCAGGCAGAGACATATTGCAGGTTGAAACTTAACTGTGAACTAAACATGATCTGCACCTGGCTCAATGACAACAGATTCTCAATTCACCTAGGTAAAACTGAATGTATCCTCTTTGGATCTAGTCAGAAACTTAGCCTAGTTGAGAACTTCACAATTAAGTAGGTGACACTGTGATAGAAAGAAAAAAACACATCTGCTACCTGGGTTGCATCCTGGAGGTTAACCTATCGGATAAAATGACTACCAAGGTAATCAAAAAAGTCAACCAACGAATTTGTTTCTTGCAAAGGGTTGCCCCGCTGATCAATATTCAGGCGCGTCACGACCATTCATTGTGAGTACGACGGGACACCCCCACTTTCATAAAAACGTAATCTCATCCCCCCCACCTTTTTTGCCGGCCGGGGTGTTTTTTTTTTTTTCTCCCCTGCACTGCAAGCAGGCTCTCATCAACACAAACGTAACCTCTCAGTGGCATGTAGGTGCTATTTGGCTACTATTTTCCAGGACAATTTCAAAATAAACATGTTGAATGATCGATTGTATAGATGAAAAAAATAAAATAAAGACTCTTGTTTTGAAATGCACTTCTGTGCAGAGAGGAAATGGCTTTCATAGGACGAGCCTTTAACGGTCGTCCACTCTGTCGTCAGTGCGTCATGCGGCATGGACTCGTGGTGAAATTAACAACAGGCATAAAGGAATATAAACAGAACACCAAGACAAGACCATGTAGGCTATAAAGGCATTAAACATCGTCCTGCACGTCTCATGTCACTGTCAGCAATTTGGTGAGTGAGTCGTGACTCGTGGCTATATTAGAGTTGGTGTAATGATGGATGCTATGCTGCTAGCTAACACTGTTTTGGCTAGCGTTGTGGACACATTGTATGGGTCTTGAAAATAGCCGATCTAGAAGTTCACAACGCAGCGCGAAGCGACTCGTTGTGAGCTTGTAGATCGGCTATTTTCACTTCTACTTGTTTGGGTTTAGTTTCTCTTGGTTCACGGGCTAAAACGTTTGGGAACCAATACCATCATGCTTGTTGTAGTAGACTAGACAGTGGTGTAAAATTAAGTAGATTAACTGAAAAGCTTTTGGAACTGAATGATGATATGATACTGGTGGTGTCTGTCTGTTGGTGTGTTGGTACCAAGAATTCCATCTACTATAAATATGAGTAGACTATCTTGCAGGCTTGGGCATGTGGAGAGAGGCAAAGGGAAAGTGTAGTGTGCCGTTCCCGATTGTTTAGCAATAAAATAAACCGCGGAAATCCGAATAAAACGCGTTAGAAACCGCGAAAAACCGCCAATTTTCGCGCGCGCGCGGTTATGTCATCCCCCCCACTCTCCAAGACGTTATAACGCCCCTGTCAATATTAAATCTCGAAAGACACTAGGAGGTGCTCTTATTGGGCCCCTCATTGATTACTTCTTAAAGGTCAAGGATGTTCACGATCACAACACCAGAGGCAGCTCCATGCACTAATCATCATCAACGTAGATTTAACACTAAACAAGGCTCTAACTCGTTCTCCTGCTATACCATCAACATGTGGAACGCCCTTCCACAAGCCTTCAAGGAGAGCAAATCCCTAGCCTCCTTCAAAATTGGTATGAAAAGTCACCTTCAGACAGCTGCTACCCGTGACTTGTAAATAGACTAAGCCCCCCCCCCCCACCTTTTCTTTTTTTTCTGCCTTTGTATTTGATGTTATGCTTTTGAAACTGATATTATCCTAGATAAAGTAATATGTTCTATCCGTCTGTCTTTCAATGTTATATGAGATACTTAAAGTCTGGTTCCTGTGGAAATAAGCCTTGGCTTTCTAGGATCTCCTTTTAGTTGACCTTGTACCAGTGATTTGTACTGTCATGAAACTACTTTTTTCTATTGCAAATTTCTAATAAATTCTTCAATCAATCAATCAAAGACAGGCACCGCCACCGCACCGAACCGAACTGGGGAGTGTTTTTTTTTTGTTTGTTTTTTTCTTTTTCAGGTCTTTCAGTCCAAGTGTTGCCATCTGCTAATTATAAGTGACTCTGGGCTTGATTTCCGTAAAGTTGCTTGTAGGCCTATGTATTGATAATTGCTGGTTGCGTTTTATTTTTTGTGAGCTTGTAGATCGGCAATTTTCAAGTAGCTGATGCGGCGATGCGTATAGTTTTAAAGTGCTCGTGTCGTCGGGTGGCCTAGATAATATCACTTTTTGGGGCTTATTTTTGTACACCTGGTTGCTTATTTCTCTCGCAAAATCTGGCAACACTGGTTTTCATGCCGTCACAATGGTTTAGTGAAAACGAGGTATTTTAGGCGATCCCAGCAGTTTTGCTGCCGATGAGGGCATGTGAAAACACCCAAAAAAACTAAACTCCCGGCAAGTTATGCTAATTATAATTAATTATTTTGCAGGAAAAATTCCGGAACTGCAATGAAAACATGCCTTTGTTTGCATTACTTTATAGAAGGAGGTTTCACTGACACCAAAACCATACACCATCCTTGATATTCTGAAATCCAGAAACATATGCTGCATCACACTGCTGAGTATGTTTTTATGGTGAGTCTTTAATTCCAGTCTCATCTTTCTGATTACAAGGAAGGTTTAACATTCACAAATATTCTGAGAAGGTTTAGCATTCACAAATATCAGCATTTTTAAAGATTTGTGTTCATTTAAAAAAGATAATGTATATGCAAAAAGTGAATACATATTTAATTAATGTAGGCCTACTTGATGAAACAATGTAAGGTATCAACAAACAACTAATGCTATTAACCTTTTAATATTTATTTTTATTCTCAAGGGTGGCAATAAACATTGGCTACTATGGACTGAGCTTGAACACTTCTAATCTAAGCGGAGATCCCTTCTTAAATTGCTTCTTATCAGCCGCCATTGAGGTCCCTGCTTATGTTTCAACTTCATGGCTTTTGAAGAAATATCCCAGGAGAATAATGCTGTCATCATTCCTCATCACCGGAGGAGTGTTTCTCCTGCTTATCCAATTTGTTCCCAAAGGTGAGTCTAATTTTTGTGTTACATGAATGAAACCCACTTAACCAAATCTCACAAAAGCATCAATTCAAGTGTTTATCTGCATGGTGGCTGTATATAACTTGCACTTATCTTGCATTAATTATTGCCACTGCTAATAAAAACATAATCAGACACATATTTGTCCTGAACAGGCCTCTCAGTTCAAGGTAATACGCACCCCCAAACAGAATGTCTCATACAGTATCAAAGTTATTACTACACATTCCCATCATCCACCTTCATCTTTCACAATCCCTGTTCTGCTTTCAGTGCAGTTTTGCATACAGTTTACAGTTTACAGTTTAGGCATATAGCAGACGCTTTTAATCCAAAGTGACTTAAAATAAGCAGATAATACAACAAGATAACATGTCAGAACATCAACAACATGACAAGCTTAAGTATAAAAAGTTATTTAGTTAGTTACTGTATAACACAAACACACACCAGAAAACAATGTTTTTTTTTTTTGTTTTGCAAAGGGAAATAAAACAAAATTCCTCTAAATGTTTTCCTTGTACACAAGTTAATTACCTAAATGACATTCTTAAATCCATCAATCCCGTGCACTTTATTGGTATTACTTAGTTTTACCTTCACACACAGGCAATAATTATTACAAAATGTGTGTCACATTTTGTCAAATGGTCTCTATCTAATTTCGGAATTAAATCTCTCCCCTACAGACCATCATGAAATTGCTGTGGCTATGGAAATGATTGGGAAGCTTGGCTTCACCATGGCCTTTGCAATATTGTACATCTACTCAGCAGAAATCTACCCCACCGTAATCAGGAACATGGGCATTGGCATTTGTGCTGCAGCTGCCCGTATAGGCAGCATCACAGCTCCTTACGTCCTCTATTTGGGTATGTATGTGCGGTATATCTGAGACTTGTATTGGAGCCTTTCACTGAAGAGGTATACCAGGCTTTGTATACCGTAGTATAGTCACTGCTCATATGTTATTTTATAGTATACCACAGCATTGAACAATAAAAAAATCAAACCTTGGTTCGAAGTAGACAGGTGAATCTGAGAAGCTATACCCTGTGTGTGTGTGTGTGTGTGTGTGTGTGTGTGTGTGTGTGTGTGTGTGTGTGTGTGTGTGTGTGTGTGTGTGTGTGTGTGTGTGTGTGTGTGTGTGCGCGCGCGTGTGTGCGTGCGTACCACTGATCCACAGAAGTACTGTCCAAAAATGTGTTTTAAACAAATCCGCCTCCTGGTGGTGCTATAACAGGCCCATGCAAAAATTTGGGGGCAGAGGTTTTGCTCTGGCACCCAGGGAGTATGCGTGCATGGTTTCGCTGCTATTGTGCCAACGGTGCCGGAGATTAGCTGTCCACAAACAGACGGAAGGACACATGGAAGGACGGACAGGGGCGAAAACATAGTCGGCCATGACTTTCGGCCTTGCGGAGACAATAGCGAGTTTAAGCTCGCTACGGCAACGGCAGATGACAACGGTAATCGGAAATGATCCGCGCTCGATAGATAAACCTGCCGTCGCCGCGGCCGCCTCTACTACGGCTAAAGGTCCTTTCCCACGTAGCGCCTACTGCTGCGTGTACACGTTGCCATGGGAACCAAAGCGTTCAGTGAAAGGGGTGGGAACCCGTCGCCGCCGAGGCTTTGCTTAACCATTTTGATCGCAACGGCGATTATGTCATAGCAGCCGTAGTCCGCCTGGCGTTGCCGTATTGAAAACCATCTAGCTTAAACTCGCTAGTAATAGTATGAGAGTGCCCTCTGGAAATGTTTATGTATTACCAATGGTTGCATTGTATTTGTGTGTGTTCACAGGCACGTACAGTAAGTATCTACCATACATTCTCATGGGAAGTCTCACTATCGGCTCATCTGTGGTTAACCTCTTCCTTCCTGAGACCCTCAATAAGGACCTTCCAGAAACACTGGAGCAGATGCAGAAATGTCAAGGGTAGGTTCAAATCCCCTAAAGTTTCTACAATGTACTTCATTGTATGAACTTGAATGAATCTAGTGTTCATTTACAGAGAGAGTGCACAAATGCTGCCTTTCTCCCCTGGAGTTAAAGGACACCTCCGCACTAACTAACATCTAGGCTCATTTTCTTACTTATATTGATCCCAAATGACTATCCATGGGGTCTATTAGGCAGAAATCAGGGGCGGAACAAGCCCCTGGCGTGCCCCCACGCGAGATGCGCAAATGCGGGACACCAGGCTCCAACAGAAGACATCTACGCGTTGTCTTCATGCAAAACTGTAGCCCTACCAAGTTTCTAGTGTCTCACTGTCTCCAACTCTTTCTGGAAGAGGTTGCACATGAACTCTTCCATCAGCACTTAGACGCTCCAAAACAAACACTCTCACATTATTCTTCACACTACAAACATCACTTTGCTGTTTTTCCAAAACAGCATTATAAATATCATCCATTAAGACAACTAGTTCTACATTAATGACAGCACACAGTTTAATTGACAGTGATGCATCACTGAAAACCAGCATTATTTATATTAATTACTTGACTCACCTGCTAAAGTAAAGAGGGCGACGACAAAAGAGCAGTTGGGCACATTTTGTTCCATGTTACTGTCTACAGTACATTATCTTGGTTTCAGAGACTAGAGAGCATGGAAAATATTAACTGTTGCCCCAAAGTCTTGTGTTGAAAGTCTTGAAACTTTATATTCCATAATGCCCTTCAGCAGCACTAAGGGGCCCAATAGAGCTTCCTGTCATATCAGTGGGCATTTCAAAATAATTGTATTGTAATTGTATTGGATTTTTGTAATGTGATCATTCAACACATGTTTTATTTTGAAATGGTAGCAGCCTACTTCAGGAAATAGAAGCAGCAGACACTGGAGAGAACAGCGGCTCCGTCTGTAGGCCTATACATTGTTATTAGATTTCACCGACAGCACAAGTTGGCCTGACTCAGCCACTGGGCCCCAATAGCGTGGTCTGCGTCACGCTATTTACGCCACTGGCAGAAATGCCCCTGTTGTCCAGTTTCCCCAGCAGACCCCAGCAGCCCTCATAGCAGCCCATAAGCCTTTACACTATTTGTAGCGGTCAAAACTTTATTTTTTGTTGTTGTTTGTTTGTTTGTTTTTTTCATGAATGTGTTACTTATTTCATTACAAACACATCCATGCCTTGATTGTCCCACACGATCCGCCACAGTCTTTTTGGGGTGAGAAATCGGTCCGCAACTGCCAATCAAAGTGACTGTACTGGCCAATCACAGCGCGTCTTTGCAGGGACTTGGCAAAACACACAACAGCATAACATCTGTTTAGCAGAGTGTGGCAGCTCGTGTGGGAGAATGATGGCTTGGATGTGTGTGTAATGACAACTAATAACAGATTGATAAAAAATAAGAAAAATAAAAAAGAAAACACTTTTGACTGTAACAAATATCGTAAAGGCGATAGGCTTAAGGCTCCACTCTATGCTATGAGGACTGCTGGCTTCTGCTGAGGAAACTGGACGACAGGGGCACTTCTGCCTATAGACCATGGACAGTCATTTGGGACCAATATAAGTAGAAGAATTAGGCCTATGATGTTATTTAGTCTGGAGATGTCCTTTAAAGACATTTAAAGGACATGATTAAGCCTATGATGTTATTTAGTCTGGAGATGTCCTTTAAAGACATATAAGGGTACATTTGGACCCCTGCTGGTTACAGGACTCGACGTTGAGAACCAGTGATATATATTATAAACAATGTTTCCACCCAACCTCAACGACTTCACCATATTCAATCTATCCTCATGTAGCAAGGGCTAATTCATGAAAAGACTACGCCACCCTCACAAATAGGAGTGAGGGATCCTATAAACACATAACTATAGCATTAAACTATATGCTGTATATATGCTGGACAATGTAACTGAAAGGTTCCCCACTTATGTACATGTTCAGAATGAACAGAACCAGAGGCTGAGGTTAGCCTGGGTGCCATCCTGCTCGCTCCGTTCCGTGATTTGTTTTGTCACTACACATCACAGTCTGGAAAGGAGCCTATCTCCAAGGAGAGGTGGGACATAGAACTCGGTGGAAACCAACCGCGGCTTCTTATTGTTCTGTGGTGTGGGGTGGGACAAACACACCAGTATGCTGCTGAGTGTGTCATCATACCAATTCATGGGTTGCATTTGTAGTCCTAAACCGGCCATATTGAGGACCAACACAGGTGTTCAATTTGTCTGATTGGCATAGAATCAGTGTTCCACACCTGTGTTGGTCCTCAAAATGGCTGGTGTAGGACTACAAATGCTACCCATGAATACACCCTGCACCGCTAGTAAGCAGAGTGGAACATGGCGGCCATGGATAGTAGTGACAAAACAAATCACGGAACGGAGCGAGCTGTTTGGCACCCAGGCTAGGCTGATGTATCCAAAGTGTCAAGGTTATTGAACAAGTAGAAAGATATAGTCAAGTTAAAATACAGAAGGGAAGAGATGTTATTATGCAAAAGTCAAGATCCTTAAAGGAGGATTACGGATTAAATAGATTTTCTCTTGTCTCCAAAAAACTGGTCGACTGGTTCCTTTTAAATGGAGCTAAGCCCAAGGGCAAATAGATGCTATGGGTTGAAGGCTTAAAGATGCTGTGCCACTCCAAAGACACATACAAAAAAGAAAAAGTGCAAAACTATGGCACCACGTCTTTAAAGGGACTTAAAAAGCACTTATGGTTCATTCATAGTCCACCAATGAGATACAGACTGAGTAAACGTAAATGGTGCCATCATATTATGAACATTAGCAAGGAGTACTAATTATATGATCGTGGAGTTGAAAATGGGTGATGTTGGTCTTTTGTCAATTGCAGCATATTTGACACATCATCTTCCCTCATTACAGGTTGTGCAGGAGAGAGAAGAGGAACAAGCATTTGGGAAAGGAAGAAATAGTTGACCTAACTATTCCATGTGAGGTGACATTCTGATTTGTTGCCACATCTTAAGGATCTGTACAAGTCATTTTAAATGCCCTACTTTTACTCATACTTTGAGTAATGAGTAAATTAAATTCAGGTTTTTGATATGAAAGCATACAATGAATTATTTTCATAAAACAAAAAGGGAAAGTACTTATTTTCATGGTTTTAATGGAATGCCACTAAATATGATGTGCAACGTTTTACGCAATTTTTCTCACTCTGGACATGACTACGAGCGGCCCAACAAGGGTTTGCAAGATTAGCTAGGACAAACTGCTACAAGCTGTAGTTATAATAGCTGGGACGGAATATGTACAAAAACACAAAGCTTGTGCACCTAGTGACAAGATTTCGATTTTTGGCCGTGATTCGGTCGACGGAAGAAGTCGGAAAGCGTCTGCTGCCGACAAGCTGCCGGAGACGCTTGCCGTTGATGGCGCTGTCAGAACCCGTCGATGAAGAACTGAACATGTTCAGACGTTTGTCGTCCTTGCTAGCAGTTGGTAGAGATGAGGGGGTAAATTTACAAAACACTGATGCTGACCTTCAAAGCAGCCAAAGGTACAGCTCCTCCATACCTCCAAAACCTGATCAACCCCAACAACCCCACCCGTTCGCTCAGATCAGCCAACACAGGGATGCTGACAGAACCCTCGCTAAAAGCCCCAGGACAAAAATCCACTCATCCTAGACAATTTGCTCCCCTGGCCCCCAAACTGTGGAATAAACTCCCTGACTCACTCTCTAGCTTCCGCCGTGGACTGAAGGCGCACCTTTTCAGACTCCACCTACCCATAGCACTACTGAAACACCATACATGAAGTTAGTTAGCATTTTTTTACGTTTATAGAAACTTTTTTACTGATTATATAGTTTTTCTAGATTGATATTCATATGCATTTGTTATATTGTTGTTGATGTTCTGACATATAATCTTGTTTATTATAGTGATGTATTATCTGCTTATTGTAAATTGCTTTGGATTAAACTCATCTGCTAAATGCCTAAACTGTAAACTGTAAACTGTATTTAAGCAAGTCTAAATAAGACAGAGACATTTTCCCGTCGCACATTTGAACTAAATACCACTTTCTCAATCTCAACTCTCAATTCCTATGTCACGGTCCGTGACTTGTTCTGGCTCCCTGTTGTGTTTTTCTTGTATTTTTTTGTTTTCTAGTTAGTTTATTCTTACACTACTGTAATGACTAATGAATATGATTCATTTTGCTTTAGATGTTCTGAGAGCCAATGTGGCTTTCAGCTTTTAGTTAGTGTTTTACTTTTCAGTTGTGTTCCTTTTATTCTGAAGTAATGTTGCAGTTTCCTTGTTGGGTTTTGAGTTTGATTCCTTTACCTTATTTTGTAGTAATGTTTTAGTGTCCTTGTCTCCTCTGTAGTTAATGTTTCCTGTCTTGCTTCCCTGTAATTAGCCTTATTCACGGCCCGCCCACCTACTTCCGTTTCTCAGTTTTCCACGGGTGCTGACTTCAATTTAGAAGGGGAAACTATACTGGATCATTATTTCTAACAGTAAAGTAAATTATAGTGCTTTGTGCCGTTTAGTATCTTGTGTTCTTGATCATGCTAGCCGTATTTTATACTTTACTATTCGGAAATTGCATTAAATTTGCGATTTCTGTGCTAACTCCATAGGCTATGGTAGGATTTACCCCTTCAAAATGTGACTTCAGCACCCGTGGGATGCTTAGTGGGCGGGCCGTGAATTGGGCTAATTGTTGTGTGATTGTCCTCTCCCCCAGCCTATACCAGTGTTGATTGCCAGTTGTGTTCACCTGTGTCTAGTTAGTCCTTGTCTATTTATATGCCCTCCTGTTTTCAGTGTCTTGTTTGAATTTGTAAAAGTAAGTTACTGTATTTAGTTAGCTCCCTGTACTGTAATTCCTTGTATTTTTCTAGTTCCTGGTGTTATAGCTTTTCTCCTATTTTTTTTTTTTTATTCCTATAGTCTGCCCGTGTTCCTGTTTGTTCCTGTTCACTGTTTTTTGGTTAAAAGGATCCCTGGCTAATACGACAAATATATGCCTTTATATATGCCTATATACATTATCATTTTCCTCAACTACAATGTAAAATTAAAAACACCTTAAATATTTTATTCCTTCTAGAAATAGCTATTCTTTCACTCAACAGGGGAAATGCCTGTCACAAGTTGATGATGTCATAAATGTCATGTGTGATCTATCCCTATGGAATGCATGCTGAGGAATTAATGCAATAATTAATTCCTCAGCCTGGGAGAAAGATATTGTCCTGCAGTGTCATAACCGTCTGAAAACGTGTATTTAGTCAAATATCTCCACTTATCCACGAGCCAACACGGACGACTTTCTGACCAGGCGAGGGGTCCGGAATGACTGCTGATCTGAATATCTCATAACTTCCTTTGGGAATGTTTGTGCTTGTGGAGATATTTGACTAAATACACGTTTTCAGCCAGAACTTTCAAAGGGATATGACACTGCAGGACAATATCTTTCTCCCAGGCTAAGGAATGAATTATTGGGTGAGTACACAAGTAACACGCAGCACTTTAGTGCCGCGCAGATTAGCTGCTAACCGCCGCGCTATGGGGGCGTTCTATGGCTCTGTATTTTATACGATTACTTAATCGTTAAATCAGAGCCATTCTAGGGCTAAAATAACTCCAACTCCAGTCTAAATGTCTAATCCCAACCATATAACCACAGCCTATCCTACTTGTAAGCCTATAAGTAACTTTTCTTTTTTTATTATTATCATAAAACCACAATTTCTGAGGATGCAGGGAAATGGTTCTCACAAGGTTTATTTCTCAAATTCTATTATAATTGCGTGGACAATTGACCATCACAACTAGCCATCACAACTAGCAATACAAGTATATTCAATTCAATTTCAATTCAAATGAGCTTTATGGGCATGCATGAGAAAACACATGTTTACACTGCCAAAGCAAATGTAAAAACATAAAAACTGTTGAAAATGGGGAACATATACAGTTGGAGGGGGCACAGCATTGTGTAAACAGCTATGTCACATTTTGTTATGTACAGTATATACAGGGTATGAAGCCTTTTGGAACAAATAGCATTTCTCTTTTTTCTCAATACGATTTCAATAGTATACAAAGAAAAGAAAAAGTCTCAAATTTGAAACATGTTTAATGGTAGCAGCTCTGTTTATACTGTGTGTTTATAATGTGCAGTAGGTCTGGATGCCAATGCCATTCAATGGTTTGTAGTCCTTAGGGTGGTTGTATTCCATTCTCTAGCCTTCTTTTATCGCAACATCCCTTGGAAGTGGGGTCTGTCTGTGGCGGCCTTTTTCTATTGCAAGGCGCTGAGTCTGTACCTATAAGGCTTTCCTAAGTTTTGGGTCATTTACCGTGCTCAGATATTCTGCCAATGTATATTCTCTTTTTAGTGCTATAGCATTCAATTTGCTTTGGATTTGGGCTGTCTCTTTCCAGTATGTCAGGTAGCTTTCTTTTGTTTTCTTATAATCTGGTTTGGTCCAATGTACAGGCACTCACGCACACGCACACGCGCGCGCACACGCACACACACACAGTCACACACACACACACACACACACACACACACACACTATATATATTTACATCACTTGTGGGAACATTACATAGACTTCCATTCATTTTTATGCAAGTCCCGTGGCCTTACCCTAACCTCTATCCCTAAACCTAACCCTTAACCCTAACCCTAAACCTAATCCTAACCTTAACCCTAAACCTAATTTAAACCTAACCGTTGTGGGGACCTACTATTTTGTCCCCACACTGTCTGCAGGTGACTGTGTGAACATGCGTTTAGTCCCCATGAGTATACTGTAGCTAGACAAACTCGCACGCACGCACGCACGCACGCACGCACACACACACACACACACACACACACACACACACACACACACACACACACACACACACACACACACACACACACACACACACACACACACACACACACATACAGAGCCAGAGGGAACATGGTATGTGGGAATGTGTCTGCTTTAATCCCCATGAGGGACAGAACATGTTTTAATCCCATGAGGGACAGAACATGTTTTAACAGATCTCCTCTGGTGCTCCCAGGAACTCCAGAATTGGATAAAAGAGGAGGCGATGGTGTTATATATGTCTGACACTGGGGTGCTAGTTGGTACTTAGACACTAGAGGGCGATGTAAGATACAAGCCTAGTTTTCCCAGGTTCCTCCCCTGTATGTGACCTGCAGACCATATATATCTATGCTGCAGACGGTGAATAAACACTGAGTGAACACACCTGCTAAACACACGTTGTGTCCTGCGTCTTTATCGTGATATAGGCTACTAGATGTTAAAGGAGCTATAGTCAACTTTTTCATTGTAGGGCCGACACTTTGTGTACATCTAACATATAATTTTCCGAATGTCTGTCTGTCTGTCTGAGTGTCTGTCTGTCTGAAACCGCGTTTCTCCTCAGTGGCTGGAGCAATTGATCTGAAATCGCATCACCATCAGCATATGAACACACCTGACATAACTGTGAAGCCCGTTTGTCACTTTCACAAATCGTATGCTGTATAATTGCATTTTTATGGTGTATCTATATCTATTTAGCCTACAGTACCTTTTGTCACATGTTAAGGGAGGGGCGCTGTTGTTCAGGCCATGCACAATCACACACAAACCCACCCACACACACACACACACGGGGGGGGGGGGAGTGTGTGTGTGTGCAGGCAGGCAGGCAGGCGGGCGGGCGGGCGGGCGCGGGGGGGGGGGGGGGGGGGGGGGGGTGGGTGGTTCTGGCCCTGTTACAGATGTTGTCCAAAATCATGCAGATCGGTACACAGTATCTCTGTAGCCGTTAAATGGAACGGGTATTTTTTAAATTGATGCTCCTACATATTAGCATGCAAGCACCAGTTAAAGTTACTTTCCATCCCTCATATACTGTGTGCACAGTGCACATCCCATAATCCACACACTGCACATCATTTCGGAGCTCATATCTTTGAACGGGTAAGGGCTAGTCCTAGTCTATAGACTAGAATGTAAACAAAGTGTCGGTCTGACAATGGCCAAAATGATTATTTTATCATTATTTGAGGCTTTTTGTGGACATTTTTGAATATAAACACATATTTGAAGCTTATTTTTTTATAAAATATTTTCGAAACAATATTTTTATTTTAGCATCCGTTTTTCAAAAAAAAAAGTTGACTAGCTCCTTTAAGTGGATACCAGCATTCTATAAAGACACAACAGACGGCTGTTTGGTTAGTGCCAGACTTTCACACCAATGGCATGGGAGGACCTCTACTAAAAATAATTCAGGGACAAAGGCTTAAAGCAGCAGAGAGGGCTGCTGTCCTTCTGATGGTACATTATTATGTTAAGACATCACTAAACATCACCGACCTGCTCAGGCGGAAGAGTGGAAGCATACTGGGTCCACTGGTGGAAGAAGTAGTACTCAGATTACTATGTAAAAGGCCTGTATTCAAAATGTACTTCACAGTACTTCACAGTACTTACTATTATTTGCACAAGATTGACACATTTTCCAGACAATGGATTTACTTTTTATATTTGAAGAGTATCAACAGTGACAATAAGCATTTCGAATCCGGGCTCCCCCTGAGTTAATGTCGAAGAGTCCTTGAGCAAGACTCTGAACCCCTAGTTGCTCCCGGTGAGTAGGTTGGTGCCTTGCATGGTTTCCACCTGAATGTGTTTGTGAATGGGTGAACGTAATGCACAATCTATGTAAAGCGCCTTGGATAAAAGCGTTATATAAATGCATCATTTACCATTTATTTACCAGTTCCTCAGCATGCCCACAGACTAGTCAGTGGTTACACTACCACCTGGGTGCTGAAAACAAGCCATTTGTTTGGCTGTTGCCTTCTCCAAATTAAAAAAATAAGGAGTGCATCCATATAGTGAAACAGGCTCTGACCATTGTCGCTTTAACCATTTCCTGCATCAAGCTCAGTTCCTGTCTTCTTTTCCTGCCACTGATTACTGACCATCCCATCACTGGTTTTAACACCACGCTCCATCTCTCTGATGGTTCTTTCCATCTACTGAACCCTTATTGACTTATTGACTCAAAATTGACTCAACTGCTTTTGGCAAAAGGCTCTATCATGAAGCAGTTTGTTATTGAAAAGTCAAAATGAGCTGGTGCCTGTGTCAGAGGATGTACTTAGGTCAACCATGATGAGATGGTGATCAGTAAAACCCACAGGGCTAAACAACTCTGCATTAATTTTGCTCTTTAGGAAATATTTAAGCAATCTAACCGTGCAGCACTGGACTGCTGATCTAAAGGATGTTTGACCCTCCATGTCATCTAGTAATTCAACAATGAAAAGTGACAGAAAAGCACTGTCCTGATGTATTGCCCAAAATACACACTAAAGGGGGCTTGAACTTTGTACACACTTTGCGCTTTGTACAGTGTAAAGTAAACAGTATGTGTGTTTTTCAGCCTTCCTGGGGCAGACTGGCCCTTACAGTATTTCAGTATTATTTTGTTTCCTCTAAATGCTGTCTTCATGTCAATGGATTCAATGGTTTTGATGTATGTGTATCGTATCTGTCGGAGCGCCTCCAGAACTCCACTGTTCACTTCATTCCTGAGGCCAACCATGGAGGAGAATGCCATCATTCCCACAGAGGTGGTGAACGGAAAGGATGGCCAGAGCCAGTGCAGCCGGTAATCAGCCTGCATGAGAAAAGCCCTTACACAACATGGGGACGTGCATGGTGAATGAACATGGAGACAAGGAGAAAGGCCTATAGGGGGTGGGGTGTATGGGCCTCTTCTAATGTATAACTTGGACTGCAGTGGATGAAGGGAATCGGAGTTTGTCACTCGGACGTGGATGGAACAGAGAGGTTCTCAGCGACCTACCAAGTCTGGTATTTGGGAGGATTAGAGAGGTTTGTTGGGATTTTCTAGCTTGAGTTTTTCTTTTTCATCCAAGTGCTTTTCCTTTTCGTTAACAAATGGGAGAGTACGATGAAGCCACGGCCTTCCTGGGACAGACTGGCCCTTATTTCTGGAGGATGTTTTTCCTCGTGAATACCCTCTGGTTGGCCTGTGGACTCAATGGTATGTATATCGTTTTTGTCGCCGCCACTCCAAAACACCACTGTTTCATTCCCGAGGCCAACCTGAGTGCGGCATGGAGGAAGGCCATCATTCCCATAGAGGTGGTGAACGGCCAGGAGGAGCAGAGCCGATGCCAGCGCTACAGACTGGATGAGGTCAGGAACCTGTCTGCTCTGGGCTACATCCCCGGTCAGGATGTGAACCTCACTGAACTGAGACAGGAGAGCTGTGTGGACGGATGGAGCTACAGCCAAGACGTCTTCCACTCCACCATAGTCACGGAGGTAAGTGTGCGCGTGCGTGCGTGTGTGTGTGTGTGTGTGTGTGTGTGTGTGTGTGTGTGTGTGTGTGTGTGTGTGTGTGTGTGTGTGTGTGTGTGTGTGTGTACTTGTATTACTATACTTGTGGGGGCCAAATGTCCCCCACAAGTATAGTATGAGTAAGTATGATAAAAGAGTCCTAAAGAGTCCTACACCAAATTAATGTAATCTCTCTCTGACGTGCGCTTTCTTTGATGCGTGCAGCGCACCACTCCACTCCATTCTATGATGGGTGCTCACTCGCACTGACACAGGCTACACAACTACACAGAACATGTCCCAAACGCTGAGATGGTCGTTTGATTAAACATAACATGCCACCGAAAAAGCGAATAAATTATTAATACCGTGTGGAAAAGCATTACGGATTTGGTGGCATTTCACATTGCAAATGGGTGCAGGAAGAGTGGGCACCTCAATGTTAAATTGGCTATTTTTCCCAAAATGTAAAAGAAAAAAAAATTAAAAAAAGGGAACTTAAGTATACATGATTTGAATATTTGGGAAACAATAAGCCAATTTAACATTGAGGTCACTGTTTGGTCCTTACAAGAAGGACATATTGTAAAAGTTGTCACTTTATTAATCCCAAAGGGGATTTATCGGTCCCATCCTCTTTTACAGTACACTTTAAGACATAATAAGACATAATAAGACAGAATAAAGCCATAATAAGAAATAATGTGTTGGTAATTAGAGCTAATATATTTTATTAGACAGAAACAAAGACAGAATAGTAGAAAGAGCGAATACATTCTCTGGCACCGTCACCTGCCGCGGAACTGCAGCAGCAGACACTGCCGCACGACCGCTAGTTCGACCAGCAGTCGCACTGCATCGCTGGCGATAGGACCAGCAGTCCCGCCAGTAGGACCGGCGGCCACCGCACGGACCGGCAGGTCCCGTAGCGGTAAACTGCCCGTCCGTGCGGTGGTGGCTGAGACAGAATAGCAGAAAGCGAATACATTATCTGGCACCGGCATCGCTGGTAACTGCCGCGGCAGCCACCACCGCACGGACGGGCAGTTTACCGCTACGGGACCTGCCGGTCCGTGCGGCGGCCGCCGGTCCTACTGGCGGGACTGCTGGTCCTATCGCAGGCGATGCAGTGCGACTGCTGGTCGAACTAGCGGTCGTGCGGCAGTGTCTGCCGCTGCAGTTCCGCGGCAGGTGACGGTGCCAGAGAATGTATTCGCTCTTTCTACTATTCTGTCTTTGTTTCTGTCTAATAAAAGTGTACTGTAAAAGAGGATGGGACCGATTTATCTTTCTTTGTTTAAGGTTTGGACTTTATTCCCAAAAGACCGAACATTTGACTGAATTTTCAGAGAAATTAATCAGGATTTTAAGTTTAAGCAAACTCCAACAGCCCTTGAAGTTGGAGACGTCCTAACTGTGTGTGTGTGTGTGTGTGTGTGTGTGTGTGTGTGTGTGTGTGTGTGTGTGTGTGTGTGTGTGTGTGTGTGTGCGTGCGTGCGTGCGTGCGTGCGTGCGTGCGTGCGTGCGTGCGTGCGTGCGTGTGCGCGCGCGCGCAGGGGTGGGGCATGCGTTATGTCTACACTGCATTAGGAATTGTTGGTTGTGAAAAAGATCAAATCTGCTGGGTTCTTCTTCTACTTCTTTAATATCAAACCTGGGATCCTTTTCCCCCTGCCCTCCTATCCATTTTCTTTCTTGTGTAAATTAAACATCAGAATGATCTCTCCTAACAGTGGGACCTTGTGTGTGACAATCAGTGGATGGTTCCGGTTGCAACCTCAGCTCTCTTTGTGGGCTTCCTGTTTGGGTCCTTAATCTCTGGACAGTTGTCTGATAGGTATTTACTTTTTAAATATGTTTTAATTGAAAATCCCTAAAACACACGTTCTTGTATTGCTGCAGTTATGACTGTAGTGCCTTACAATATGTTTTCCACCTATGTAGCCAATGTACGATATTACATAATGGGAGAAGGGGGTAAGATGAACCACTTTTTGCTTATTTTGCCCTGGAAGCAAGAAAAAGTGAGATGGCAGTAAATTCAAAACATCTAGACATATTTCAGGATGTCTGCTATCATTTGAAATCTTAAGTAAGTGTCTATGACAAAGGACCATAAAAATATTACTTATTAAAAAAAAGTGGTCATGTGGTTCAACTTGCCCCAGGTGAGGGGTAAGTTGATCCATGTAAAGGGGTAAGTTGACCCACGTGATATTCTAAGCTTTAACAGTTTAAACTTGAACAAAAGAATATATTTACTTATCAGAAATATTTTAATAACGCATTTCCCTTTTGCAAATAGTCTTATTTCCTTTCTTACGGTTATTTAAACTGTAAGAAAAACTATTAAAACCAATTAAATAAAGTTTGTTATTCAGAACCTTTTAATATTTGCAATTATTAATATAATATTAAAAACGTCTCTTAAATTAGTGTATTCATCAAAATGAAAGATCATTCAGCATAATTTGAGTAGAAAACACCTAATAAAAAATATGAATGGTGATTCCCATAGTTCAACTTACCCCAAGGCATGTGGTTCATCTTGCCCCACGCCACCATTTTGACAAAACCTGGCTAGCTTAAGGCTCATATTTAGCTAAATTATTCACATAGTTGTATACATTGGGATATCACCAACATGCATGATATATAAATTTAGACCTGGGTACATTTGCTTTAACATAAAAATCATTATACCACAAAAGTAAAAATTTTACTTTGACCAGCAAAAAACACTTTTTGAGGTAGAAATATGCTTTCCACTTTGCCCATGTGTCTGTCAACTCCACAGCCAGATGGAAATGATATTTGTGTTCTTATTTTAAGGTCAAATGACAACTCACGTGTATAGTTTTAAAGATAAAGGGGGTGGTTCATCTTACCCAGCGGTTCATCTTACCCCGTTCTCCCCTACATTGCCTGAGTATTTGAGTGGTGCTTCAAGAAAATATTCATTTGAGGCAAAGAACACAAATTCTGTAAACTCTTTTCATACAAACAGGAACAATCTTTGTCCATGACAACAGCTCCATCTACTGTTATGGATTTGCATTACAGAAGATGGCAATGCAGTGGATCAAATGCTTTTAATGCATCGCCCAGCCCTGCATTCATGTCACCACCTATGCTATAATCCTGTGATGAATTCACCTATAACATTTATATAAGTTTGTTGGCGTCCCTAAGTTCTGAATTGTCGTTTACATTTTAATTTAGACAAACAGACACCAGACATGTCCACAGTTCCAGTCGAAAACAATGAATACAAATTGCTTTGTTGTCCAATATTATATCTATTCCATGTAGGTTTGGGAGGAAAAGGATTGTCTTCTTCTCACTTGGGAGTCATTGTTTATTTGGCCTGCTTCTGGCCTTCTCCAACTCATGGATGATGTTCTGTGTCGTCTATTTGCTTGTTGGAGCCTCTCAGATATCCATATGCATCTCTTCATATGTACTTGGTAAGTACAGTAAAATATTCCTCATTCCCTCTTGTTTTTTAATTCACCCAATCACCTGCTTATTTACATTGCTGACTGTTCTGGTGCTATGACCAGTGGTGGAAAAAGTAAGAAAAACTATCAATACTTCAATGTAGACTAGAAATACTCTGTTTAGTCTGTTACAACTACAAGTAAAAGTCCATAATTCAAAATGTACTGAGTAAAAGTACAAATGTATTGGCACCACAACCCTAACCCTAAGTACCAAAAGTAGAAAGTACTCATTATGCAAAATGCACTGCATTTCACAAGTTTTCAAATAAAATAAAATGTGACGTATTGTGAGCTTGTAGATCGTCTATTTTTCAAATTACAGAAATGTATAGGGCTGAAGGGACTATAGGGAGCGTAGCGTATTCCGATGTGTCATTGTGCGTTGGTGCTTTTCCTGTTAACTAACACTGTCCCTAACCCTAACCCTAACCGCACGCACTAATGGGTGATTAATGTATGTTTTATAATAATAATCTAAATCTATGAAGTAACTAGTAACTAAAGTCTTTTTTGTAGTGAAGTAATAGTATAATATTTGCCTCTGAGATGTAAGTAAAATAACTGAAATTATCTCAAAATTGTACTTAAGTACAGTACTTGCGGTAAATGTGATTCAGTATAGATTTTTGTCTTCCACAGGGGCAGAGTTGCTGAGTAATTCTATGCGTGTGCTCTTTGCAACACTGGGGTCCTTTCTCTTCACCGGCATTGGGTACATGATGATGCCCGGGATTGCATTTGGCATAAGGGCATGGAGGATTCTTCTTATCATTCTCTCCTCGTTGTCTGTGGCTTACATCCCATTATGGTGGTAAGTTCCTCATATCTGCACAGGGGTCTATGAGAGGTGCTGACTAAAGGCATAGCCTATTGGAAGTGATCAACTCAACCCAAAAGTCAATCAAATCTCAAACTCATGTGTTCAGTAACTCATTCAAAGGCATAGAGGCTATTCTTGGAAAGGGAAGTGGTGGCAACTGGGAACAAATATTCATTATTAGAGTGGAATCTCATGTACATGACAAAAAGTTTTCTATTTTGAGCATTGTTCAACTTGTTCCTGGCCACTCCCACTGTGGGCCTGGTCACATATCGAGTTTCCATTGGGATGCATAGATATAAAAAATGTAGATACCTCATCTGCTGCTGCAGTTCTTTGGAGACTAGTAAAAACTGGGGGCAGAAGTGCGAATGGCACACTGCCACTCAAAGTGACTACTGGCCAATCACAGCGCGTCTTTTCCGGGACTCAGAATCTAGGGGGCGTTCAACTAAACTGTTGACTAGAGCAACTGTAGTGTATTACCAAATATATATTCATACATCCTGCACACACCAACACACACATATATACACGTGTACAGAAACTTCCTGCATGCCTAGCTGACCGAAGGCCTCCAGTACATTACAGTACATTCCAGTACACCTGACCTGGCCCCAAAACACATGACACAAGCTGTGACTTTTCTCACCCTCAGTTTACACATAGAGGTACCGAAGGTAGCTCGGACAGGTAATGGTCAAGGTAATGGTCAGCGAGCCATACTTACATAAATGTGCAGGGACACACACGTGTTGAACAGTGCCACGTATACATTTTTTAGTCTCATGCACGATCACAGAGGTCTCACACATGTACTAAGATGCGCACACGCCTGTGACCACCTTATCTCTGATATGTGCATGTGAACACACATACCGGTAGGTGGCAGAACATAGTATAAAAGCAAGGCCTGAGGACAGGAAACCTTGCACTTGCTCACGGTCTTTTCCATACTCAGCAAGCTTAGCCAGTTGACTGTCCTTTTCTCACTTTGTGTAATAAAACTATTTTGATTATTATACAAAGCCTGGTTTTCTTGACTGTCCTTTTCTCACTTTGTGTAATAAAACTATTTTGATTATTATACAAAGCTTGGTTTTCTTACTGTCTCATCTTTTCAACCGCTTGCGTCAAACCTCCAGACTATACTTCACAACTTTAATAGTTCCTATATCCGAACGCACCCCGGGTTACGAAAAGACCTATCTGCCTCTGATTGGCCTACTTAGATCACCCTGGGCCTACAGAACTTCCGTTTCTGTGACGCACGCAGAATCTTGCCCTCCCGCTCGCGAAGGGCATGATAACCGAAGGAGGGAGTCTATCTTTCTATGTCTATGGGGAGCCCCATACAAGCCCCCAGAACGGCTTGTAAATATTGAAGCTCTTGCCCTACTGGCCAAAGCTGGAACACAGGCGGGGTGAAAAATACATGCACAAGCAAAAGAGCGCGCCGCTGGGGTTTACAATAGGGTTCAATGGACGTTGTTTGACGGTCGTGACTCGTGACGTAAGACGTTCGTCAACGTAAGAAAAATTGGATCATCCAGATGATCCAATTCCCCCAAAATGCACCTGGATTCAGCTACTTCCGCATGCTTCAAAACACCACTGAGCTCTTGCATTGAAATGAATAGCTGGGGGCATGGCTATCCGTTCTCTTAGAGAACGGATAGCCATGCCCCAATAGAGAACTTCTCTATTATATATACGTATACTCTATGGCCCCATATCATTGAGTTTCCTGTTGCGTTACCAGTGTTGCCATGTCTGCATATAATAAGCAATTAGGGTCTCCTTTTTTTGTGTAGTTGCTTATTATTATTATTAAATGTAATAATGCCTCTTACTAGCCTCTTAAAATAAAGTCTAACATCTAGGCTACTCTTCATTAAATGGCTAGCCTCTTAAAATAAAGTAATATACTCTATATCATCTATTCTTCATTAAATGCACCCACGCTTCAGGGCTTAATGTGCATAGACAATAAAAACTAAATATGATATACTGAAACAGCCTCGCTTATTCATTTGTTCATTTAAGTGTAGCTCATATATTAAGACAATATAATTATAACATTGATTGATTGAATACAAATGCAAGACTAGAGTTGTATATTTTAAGCGTCACTATATAAAGCCAACGGCAGTAAAAACAAGTTGTGGAAAATTGTAGAAGAACAGTTTATTGATGGAGAAGCAAGAGAAATTTAAACAACTGACAATCTATTGAACCAACAATGTTGTATTGTTACTGCTTTCGCCATTGTCCAAATAGATGCGTTGGAATGAATGCAGCCAGAGGCTTCTCATTTTTATGCTGCGATGCGGTGAAAGGCATTTTGGGTAATTTGCTGTGAAAAGTCCTCGAAAGTCAGCAGACTTGGTAAAGTGGGAGTATAGGGGCGGATCAAGTCAGATGTAAACTTAAGGATTGGAACAGTACTTGGGCACCGACTGATGACGTTCACAAGTTCCCTAGGATGGGAGTACAGAAAAGAACGGGTATTAAGAATCGGCCATTGAATGAAGTGCGTCCCCCTGTAAAAGGCAATGGCGGTGCCCTGGAGAAGGCCAGGAATAAGGTGAATAGGCTAAATATATAATATGGGCATATATAACTCCCCAAAAATAGAAAAACTCAAAAACAGTCGATCTACAAGTTCACGTTGTGTTGCAATGCAACGCACCATCTTGACAGCAGGTGGGCCTTGAATTACTAAAGTTTGAGAACTCCTGTTATAGCTGGATACAATCAACACCCAGTAAATACAAACTGTTTGTGCAGGTTGCTCCCAGAGTCTCCTCGTTGGCTGTTCACTCAGGGCAGAATAAGGGAGGCTGACGCCATACTGAGGTTTGCAGCCAGGAAAAACAAGGTTGAAGCACCACTGGTCATCTTTAAAGAGGCAGAGGTAAGGTCCATTATGCTTGTTAGTGGAAGAGTCCCATGAAATCTTAGCTTCTTTTTCAATGACGACACTAATCCTGTTAAATGTCTTGCATTACTTTATAGAATGAGGTTTCACTGACACCAAAATTCACCTTCCTTGATATTCTGAAATCCAGAAACATAAGCTGCATCACACTGCTGAGTATGTTTTTATGGTGAGTCCTTAATTCCAGTCTCATCTTTCTGATTACAAAGAAGGTTTAACATTCATGAATATCTGCATTTTTTAAGATTCATGTTTATTAAAAAATAATAAATATCATGCAAAAAGTGAATTAATATTGAATTAATGTAGGCCTACTTGATAAAACAATGTATGGTATCAAAAAACTAATGTGATTAACTTTTGAATATTTGTTTTTATTCTCAAGGGTGGCAATTAACATTGGCTACTATGGACTCAGCTTGAACATTTCTAATCTAAGTGGAGATCCCTTCTTTAATTGCTTCTTATCAGCCACCATTGAAGTCCCTGCTTATATTTCAACTACATGGCTTTTGAAGAAATGTTCTAGGAGAATAATGCTGTCATCATTCCTCATCACTGGAGGAGTGTTTCTCCTGCTTATCCAATTTGTTCCCAAAGGTGAGTCTTGTTTTGTGTTACGTCATGAATGAAACCCACTTAACCAAATCTCACAAAAGCATCCATTCAAGTGTTTATCTGCATGGTGGCTGTATATATAACTTGCACTTGTCTTGTAAAAATGATTGGCACTCCTGGGGATCCCGCTGGGCTATCGGTCCATGCGCATACCACACAAGCTCTGATGCCTGACAGCGTGTCGCGAGTTCGAATCACGATCCCTTTGCTGCGTCTCACTCCCCATCTCTATTCCCATTTCCTTTCAGTCTACTGTCCTATCAATAAAGGCATAAAAGCTCCCAAAAAATAAAATAATAATAATAATAATAATGATTGCCACTGCTTATAAAAACATAATCAGCCACATATTCGTCCTGACCAGTCTTCTCGGTTCAAGGTAATATGCACCCACAAACAGTAGCAAAGTTATAACTACACATTCCCATCCGCCTTCATCTTTCACAATCCCTGTTCTGCTTTCAGGGCAGTTTTACATGACAAGCTTCATGTTTAAGTATAAAAAGTTATTTTGTTAGTTATAACACAAGCACACGCCAGAATGTTTTTATTACTTATTCCTCTAAAATGTAAGTTAATTTAATTAATAAAGTTATTTACCTAAATAACATTTAAAATCATCAATCCAATGCTCATTATTGGTGTGACTTTTACCTTCACACACTGGCAATAATTCTTACAAAATGGGTGTCTCATTTTTTTCAAATGGTCTCTATCTAATTTCTGAATTAAATCTCTCCCCTTCAGACCTCCGTGAAATTGCTGTGGCTATGGAAATGACTGGGAAGTTTGGCTTCACCATGGCCTTCAGCACAGTGTACATCTACGCGGCAGAGATCTACCCCACCGTAATCAGGAACATGGGCATTGGTGTTTGTGCTTCAGCTGCCCGTATTGGCAGCATCACAGCTCCTTACATCCTCTATCTTCGTAAGTATTGTATACTACTGTATGTGCTCTATGGAACACCTGCGACTTGTATTGGAGCCTTTCACTGAAGAGGTATACCAAGCTGTGTATACCGTAGTATAGTCACTGCTCATATGTTATTTTATATTATATACCACAGCATTGAGCAATAAAAGTCTACCTCGGCCGTTGTTTCCCAAACATTTGGTCGGGACCCATGTGTGGGTCACGGACACATTTTTATGGCTCGATCACGCCTTGAGTAAAAAAATAAATGTTGTTCTCCTACACACACACTGTACTTAAAGGAGGACTTCACCACTTTTCAACCTATCTTCATATAATTGGTCCTCACTAAAAAATAGCTTTTCTTTTTTTTCTTTTTTTTTTCTCATAGGAGGGCTGTGGGCAGGTCAGAAACCCATCGTCTTGTGACATCATCGATTGGTAATCCAAGCTAATAGAAACTGCAGCCTTTCTACTTCTGAAAAGTTGCAATGTTAAAGTGGAAGCCATTGTTCTCGCGATAATAAAAATCTAAATATTTTTTATTTTTTGATTAATTCTTTTTTTGGGGAAAATGATGATGTCACAAGACGATGGATTCTGAACTTCCCACAGCTCTCCTAGGAGACTTGGACCGAGTAGAAAAAAACCGCGCTATTTTATTATGAACATTAGTGAGGACCTATAATATGAAGATAGGTTGAAAAGTGGTGAAGTCCTCCTTTAATGTACTGTACTAATGGTTATCGTTGTTGTGGGGGCAAAGGGGGTGAAGTTTAGCGTGCCTTTCATTGAATCTGCGACACAGAAAGCTGTCCGGAGTGAAAATGCTAATGTATAAAACAAAAATTAAATCTAGCAGTTGCAGACATAAACATTATAAAGTTTCCGCAACTTCATGGCATATTTACCGCTAAAAATACAAGTCGAAAACAAACAAGTCGCCAGAGATTAGAATTCAGGTGTCTAACTTTCTCCTCCTGTGCTCTGGCCGGCTTTTTACCGGCTAATGGCGGCTATATTCTGCTGTCTAATCGACTGGAAGCACCGGAGTAGGCTAATGTTGACTCTTCAGCATTCTCCCCCTGCTCATACAAACACAGTGTGTGTGTGTGTGTGTGTGTGTGTGTGTGTGTGTGTGTGTGTGTGTGTGTGTGTGTGTGTGTGTGTGTGTGTGTGTGTGTGTGTGTGTGTGTGTGTGTGTGTGCCCATACTGTATATGGAGATCCCTAACAGAATCCCTTTCATGCCCCTGTTAGATTGATGACATCAGGGACCTCCATATATGGGCATACAAGGGATTCTGTTAGAGTGGTTCCCTGACATCACAATCCCTTCCACACCACTGTGATGTCACCTGTTCATGCCCATATATGGAGATCCCAGTGATGTCACCTGTGATGTCTCAGTGACGTGTCAGGGGAACCACAGTGTCAGGCGTTATCCGTAAATTTTGAAAAATGCCTTTGTTATATCCTCTGAATTTTTCTGTAAGAATACTTGATTTGATATATCAATCTTCTTTTTTTTTTTTTTACTCAAGGCAAATTTGTATACAATACTTTTACGTATGTGGAAAAAGAAAAAGAAAAGATCCCACAGAACTTGTTCCACCACTGCATATCACCATTACAGCTCAAAGTGCATTATCCAATACAGTTTAGCCTATACAGTGTACTGGACTAACAGTATACACTGGCTATGCCACACTTACAATATGTACAGTAAAAATGGGTGAATGTAAGAGTACAATAATAGTATGAGAGTATATACTGTTCCCTCTGGAGATGTCTATATACTGTATATCACATATGGTTGCATTGTATTTGTGTGTGTTCACAGGCACGTACAGTAAGTATCTACCATACATTCTCATGGGAAGTCTCACTATCGGCTCATCTGTGGTTAACCTCTTCCTTCCTGAGACCCTCAATAAGGACCTTCCAGAAACACTGGAGCAGATGCAGAAATGTCAAGGGTAGGTTCAAATCCCCCAAAGTTACTTCAATGTACTTAATTCACACCGATTCACACATAGCCTCTATGACAGGGTTTCTCAAAGTGGGTGCTGTCTGCTGTGATACAACTCCAACCTCTCAACCTTTTTAATTTCAACGATCCCCACTTTTGATATGCATTAAACCACAGGCTTCGATTTGATGCTGCTTATTATCTCTATGAATCTAGTGTTCATTTAACACAGAGAGAGTGTATAAATGGTTCCATTAGTTCTCTCCTGGAGTTAAAGACCTGTAAGGCTACATGTGGACCCCTGCCGGTCACAGGACCCGACGTTGAGAACCAGTGATATAGCCTATATTATATCCACAAGTTTCCAACGTCCCATTGTGCGTTGCGCAGAAGGTGTGCGGCACTTCCGGCGTCGCAGCCGAGTGTGATCTACAAGCTCACAGTTGTTGCAACTGCGACGCGGCGTGGGCTTGTATGTCAGCTGTTCTCCGGATGTGTCCTATAACTTTCCAGGGGGAGAAAGGCTGTAGTTTCTATTGCTTGCAATCCCATCATCGATGATGTCATTGGTAGCAGGTTTCTCAACGGTTCATATTCCACCAATGAGATACAGACTGAGTAAACAGAAATGGTGCCATCGTATTATGAACATTAGCAAGGAGTACTAATTATATGATCTTACCTACTTACTGCCCTTTATGCCGGATGGCATGTAGGGAAGCAATTATATGATCATAGAGTAGATCATTTGCATTTTTTGTGTTTGTTTGCAATTGCAGCATATTTGACACATCATCTTACCTCGTATATATTTTTACAGGTTGTGCAGGAGATTGAAGGACAATGATGATTTGGTAAAGGAAGAAAGAGTTGACCTAACTATTCCACGTGAGTTGAAATTCTGAGCAGACTTGATTTTACTCCTGTGTAGCCTCGGGATCCAGGCATTTCTCCTGTGTGCTCCACATGTGGAGGACTCCTTTGTCCTCATATGGACATACTGTGTCAGTCTAATGTGGTCTACTCTGTGACGTCAGACATCTATGATGTCAGTCATCTCCATATTTAGGAAAAGTTAAATTAGTCAATGCAGAAAATTCATTCACGAACAAATTAATATAAATTAAACTATATTTGGATAGGGCAACCAAACAAACCAAACTAACAAAAACCTGGGTGAAGAGCACCTGAAAAAAGAATATTCATTCAAGACTGTGTCTTCCAGTCATCACCAGTAGGCTACTGTTTTACCACAGGCTACGACATGACAGAGAAATACAGCCTCACCCATGGAAGCGTTGCATGGGTTACTATTGCTATGCATTCGATGTATTCGTATTGATGTATGTATTACCTTGTATTAATGATGTTGATGTATTGATGTATTACCTCGCTCTGGATTAAGAGCGTCTGCCAAATGCCTAAATTGTAAAGTGTTGCATGTGAGCGATGGTGTCCGGGAGAGGCATTCCGTAGGTCTCTGGGAGCAGGAGGCTTAGCAACCCAGACACAGCTGTGAGACACCCTATGAGGATGCAAGGCAGTGAAACGGAATAGCTTCCTGTGGCACAGCATGAAAAGAAAGAGGAGAGTGAAACAATCAGCTTGGGTGTGAAGGGTGCACTCACTACACCGTAATTTAACACAACGAAATACATGCCAACATGGCTTTATAAAGGGTGAAGGTTCAAGTGAACGGCTTGAACTATAAGTTTAAAGGGACAGCTTTGCACATCAATGACTTAAAAGACATCTACATTGTTGGTCACGAAACAAACCATGTTTCTGAAAAGCAAAGTGGTTTAATCTGGTGGTGTTTATTCTCTGGAAGATTATCACCAGGTTCCTACAAGCTTTTATATACTGTATATATACAGACGCTAATTCCATCAAATTCATTCATATCTGTAGCATTCAATAGTGTTGATGCTTTCAACCTCTAGATGGCAGCAAACTCACTAAATTGGCCTAGGGTTTAGATCCCAGTAACATGGGGCTCTAAATCCAGACATAATGAATTATAAGTTGAAGTATACTTTTGTCCTGAAAAGAATTAACCCGAACTGAAGTAAAGGGTTGAGAAGGTAGGTATTCTCGTAGTTCTCAACTATAGCACTGGGGAAGTATTGTGTATTGTCAAGAAAATAAAGTATGGTGCAGATATACTGCCTACTCTGGAGGCCATAGAGCAGGCTCCTATTGCAGTATTCCTCAGCACAGTGAGGTACAGCTCTGCTGAGGAGGCATAGATGATGGCAAACGCTGCTGTCACCCCAAACTTCCCCATCATCTCCAGTGCAATGGCTAAGCGGTTCAAGTCTGAAAAACATATTGAGCTGTTTAGATGAGTTTTTTTGTATTGTATTTATTTATTTAGACGGGACAATGCATATTAATGAACACTACATGAATGCAATGTAAATACACCGGAATTAGCAAGAATGCTAAATTTCATCCGTAGTGTAAGGCGAGTATAGACGGTTTTCATACTGACAAATGAACATTTCCAACCCATAAGAACATCTGCTCTGTTTCTTGGATGCCAAATAATGGTGCAGGGAAAAAAAGAGAGCGACATTGGTGCTCTTACTTACTTGATGGAATAGCATCACCCGTATCACCACCATCACCAGTATGAAAAGCAGCACCACCCCTCCCAGAAAGAGGGTGGAGATTGGAGAAGAGAGACAGTCCTCTGGAACAGCAGCAAAACATGAGCCATGACATGGCATAGGCTGGCAACTCAGTTGCAGCTGACAGGAAACAGTTGAAGTAGGCAGTGCCGTGCAGGTTGGAGGTGTTTAGAGACACCTCCAACCTGACACTTGGGGAGAAATAAAGAAGCAATACACACTTTGCCTATTTGCCGTGGAATCCTCAGGGAAAGAAAGTTACAGCTTTTCGAATCAGTCTATCACTTTTAGTCTTGGACTCTTATCAAGGCTCCACAATATGATAATATAAGATTTGGGGGTTGATCAGATAATGTGTTCATTATCTATAGAAGTTTTTGTAAAATGTTGTAGTTCCCATATTTGATAGCAAAAATGGCTCATTATAACATGACTTCAGAGATCACATGTGCCACATTTTTAAGAAGTTAATGTGGGCACATATAACACAATATCACCTTGATAAAAATAATGGCCTATGTCATTTGTTATAGCTTTTCAGAAAACAGAAAACAAACTACGTATATGAATATGACATTTCTTAATAATCTCACCCAAAAGGTTTATAGCAATATATGACTATTGACATACAAAAACGTTTTTCTGTCTGTCTGTCTGTCTGTCTGTCTGTCTGTCTGTCTGTCTGTCTGTCTGTCTGTCTGTCTGTCTGTCTGTCTGTCTGTCTGTCTGTCAGTTATGTAACACAAGAGGATTAAATAACAATTTATATTTTGACTTGGGCAATTGTAAACCTTATGAATTAATAATGGATTAAGTGACTTACTCCAGACTTGGGCCAATTTATTTTTTGCCTAACCTTGAGATACTACTGGGGTGGGAACAGCATGATCCTTTTCAATAATTATTCAATAATAAGACAAAATACTTATTATTATTATTATTTTAGCAAGGTGTTAGACAAGATATGTCATTTCTACCTGTCTGATGATTTCGTTTTCACCTTGCAAATTATTGTGAACTTGTTCTTTGACCTTTATGACACAGTAGTCATCTCTTCGGACAACCTGTTAATTACATTGATAAAATATCTTTTACAGCTGTTCAAGTTATTTTTCTAACACATAAATAGAATTGGTAGAATTCATAGATAGTACTTATGGAAAATGTTTAATTTTCTAATCAAACTAATCCATCTGTTCTTTTTGACATTAATGCACACAGACGGAAGAGAGGCGTGGGGACCAACATGCTGTGCCGTTATATAAATGTCCACTTCAGATTGATCCCTGTGTGTTTGCAGGGCTGGATTAACCATTGGGCCGTGGGGCGTTGCCATGGGCCCTTGGCTCTCAGGGGCCCTTGGGGGAACTGGGCCGCGTGGTCATTGACAATTTACTCAAATTAAATGTATACATTAAAAATCAAATGTGTGGGCCCCTCCTCTGTTGTCTACAGGTGCTTTCTTGGCCCACAGATGATCATTATGTCTTAAAATCCGAGCTGGGTAGTGCACGTCGGGAAAGGGGGGGTTATGGTGGAGGGTAGGTGGGTGGGTGAAAAAGATTTCGACTAGGGGCCCTCGCAGGGGTTAATCCGTTAGCCTAGCCAGCTAGACATCATCCCCACACATGTTAAAACCTATGGTTAAAACAAGGAGGGGACTGCAGTTACAAGTTAGCTGCATTAGTATATAGGCTGGCCCCAAGCTATTAATCCGTCCCTGTGTGTTTGTTGTTCAATGGCTCAGCTGGAGGTGATGCACGTTGGAGATTGGAATGCATGTGACGTGTGCTGTGTCACTGCACCAGAGGAGGAGGTCACCGGGATAACAGGAACTCACCAGACCATCCACAGCGTGACAGAGACCCAGCGGATGTTTCTGGTACGCAGCGCATCACAGATGTTGTGGGGCTCGCTCTTCACAGGCTTCGCGTCTTGTCTACAGGACAGCAAAACATGTATACACATGGATTCAAGTTCGGAGTCGTCGCGACTGATCTCAGTCATTTGGATTCTATAGAAGCCAGCATGTATTCTATGCAAGCATGTTGTGCAGCAAAAATAGCCTGTATACGTTTATATGGTGCACACGGAAAACACGCAAATCCATTGTCTCATGTTGGGCTTAAAGGAGTAGAGTAGTTCACCCCCAAAATGACTTTTTTTCTATTGATTTTTCAATAGAAAAAAGTCATTTTGGGGGTGAACTACTCCTTTAAATGAATTCACTGATACCCAGACATTCCATCTCACCAGGGTTCACTTTGACATGTTATGGATTCATTTTACCACTTGTTACGTTTCATAAAAGCATCTGGGAACAATACAGTCAGCAAACTGGCAACCTGTGCTAATTACAGTGCAATGACTGTTGCTAATGAGTGTTGGCACTGTTCTCTAAGCTGCCATCCCAATCAACGTGCACTCGGATATGAATGATTCCATGCCATTGAACAATGACCCCAGAAACATTCAACTTCAATTACCCTTTTAAGATCCTCCTCTTTTTATTCTCATGAAGTTCAGCATTCAGAATCATTAGATAAAGCATACTGTAATGCTGAGTGTGATGTCGAAAATTGAAATGGTTATATATATATATATATATATATATATATATATATATATATATATATATATATATATATATATATATATATATATATAGTTTTAACCCAGTTAGCTTTTGATATAGTCTTACAATCATCAAAATGGCTTTATGAAAATGAGTGGGGGTCCAGGATCTTGAACTGAACAAGACTGGTTTTCAGCTCTTTGGATATTTTTCAAAGATGTATTGTCTAAAAAAGCAGTAAATGAAAACATTTTAACACTCATCTTTTCTTTTCTCTAATTACCATCTAAAATATGAACCCTTATTGTAAAAAACAAAGTTGTCCTTATAGGGCCAAATATGATATTAAGAGAATAACGCGTTCTTCAGAGAATGCATTCTGAGACATACAGAGTAAAACAACAGTTTACATACAGGAATTAAGTCTCTTCCCTCAAGGGAGGGAGAGAGAGCTTGGTACATCGTTATAGAGAAAAGAGCCCTGTGTTCTGACCTTATCTTTCTGTACCAGGCACCTGGGTAGCACAAGGTTGCAAAAAATATGAATATGATCTCATGTCAAGTTGAAGAACACAGTTTAGGTCATACTGACACAGTTAAGGTTACACTATTGGAAACGCAAATTAAAAGGATCTCAATTGAAACAAGCCATAGGCTTTCTTGGGCATATCCTTTTAGTTGACCTTGTACCAGTGAACTGTACTGTCATGAAACTGTACCTTTTCCTATGCAAACTTCTAATAAATTCCTCAAATTCCATCAAAATCAATCAGTCAAGCAATCAATCAAATAAGATCTAACTTTAATGACAACACAATTCTTTAAACATACACATGATTAAAATAGAAGCACACTATAGAATTCTCTTTATCATTGATTTGCATAGAGACCTTCTTCTATACCCACTGCAAATTACATATTATCGGATGAGTCGTTTCATCTACCGTCAGCTCGGCTGTGATAAGATGAACAGTTAGTAGAGGAAAGGAGCTTTCAATAGGGAACCAAGGAGTTCGGGATCGTTCAGGGGGAAATGATGAGTCACTTACAGGAGATCAAAGGCGCAGTAATACAATAACAGATTTGGAATACCAAGAGTCTAAGACCACCTTGGTCTACCAGCCTCTGGAGTTCACCAATGTTGAACCCCACGCTTAGAGTTGGACTTAACACAGTGCTGTCAATGCACCATAACAGGACATTCTGAACCTGTTCTCCCATGGGCCTATAATGAAAGTAAACGGTCCGGCCTACACACCCAACACTGGCAGAGAGAAAAAGGTCTGGCTCAATGTTATAAAGGACTTTAAATGCATGACAAGTAGCAGACCCAGCAGCCGCACACTGATGTAATGCTGTGTTGTTTGTGCATGTGTGTATACACAGTTATATCCTTTTAACTTCCTTCTTACTGTGTAACAAAATAAAAAAATAAAAACTGATGAAATTGTATAGTTTCAAGCCTATTGTGTTTGAGAAAGTTTGGGCTTTTTAAATAATAGGCTTTGCCGAAGGTCTAGATACGGAATGGCGTCCCGTTTTGTTTCCCTTGCACTTTGCAAGTACTTGTGTATGTGGTTCAATAGCTTAAATAGCCTGAATAGAGTCTGAGCTACTTAGGAAAGTTAAGATTACAGGCACGTGCAGGTCTTTGGCATACTTAAATGCGAAGAATGTTCTTCAGGAAAAAAACACTGCGATGAATGCAATGAGAGAAAACCTGCAGGTTGGAGGCTGCATGGACCAGATGGTTTGTCCACTACTGAGCTTTTTTTTTTACAGTATTTCTTTCACTTCTCTCATTTCTAATGCAATTATTTGCCTCACTCCTCCACTGCCATCACCCTGAACATAGGAAGTCTTGCCCCTGTCCCACAGGGAGTGCCTGCTGACTCAGCCACTGCCAGCTTGTGTCATACTGTACCTGGATGCCTCCCAGTGACATACCAAGTATGCTATCTGGGAGAATTACTTTTGTGTGTGTGTGTGTGTGTGTGTGTGTGTGTGTGTGTGTGTGTGTGTGTGTGTGTGTGTGTGTGTGTGTGTGTGTGTGTGTGTGTGTGTGTGTGTGTGTGTGTGTGTGTGTGTGTGTGCATGCGTGCGTGCGTATTCGCGCGCGCGCGCGTGTGTGTGTGTGTACACAAATAAGATCTTGTTCAAATACACGTTTTCAAAATCAATAATTGTTGTTCAAATCGTTTATTTTTTTTACAATCGATCACTTCGATTAATTTGTGCCCTCTGGAGAGATTTCATAAATTCGTAGGCTATTTAACCCTTGGATGCATGACCTACCAATACTTACTCTCTTCCATGAGTGGGGTCAAAAATGACCCCAATTAAAATACTTCTGTAAGAGCCATTCTGACTTCTCATCATGTTAATTAATGATGTCATAGTAGGGCATGGCCAAGGCCAAGTTGCCCAGGTATTTAATGGGTCTCAATCAAGCAGCAGGTGTTGCTGACGGCCCAGGCAAACAGTTTTCAACTGTGTTTCATTCACTGTGGTCTGTATTCGTGCCATGCTGTTTATGTTTATTATTGTATTAGTTAAAGTATAGGACCTTAATGACAATAAATATAATTAATTTAACGCTGGACATGTCTGGACTTCAGTTTTGTTTTGATCACACGGTTAACACCATCTTGGCCGTCGCATCCAGTAGTGCTCCAAATATTGGATTTGGGCACTACATTAAGTCGGAAGAACTGTGTGCCTCTCACATCAACAAGTCCTCGACACACCATCATCAAGGAAACCCAGGAAGGAGAAAATGCCAGCTAATGCTTGCAAAATGGATAGAGACACAGACGGGTACTGTGCTGCGGTGCCTCTGGACTTCTATAAGAGAAGGGCCTGTGTTTGTGACTGAGGCTATATATGCATTTATGTTTATTATTTTATTAGCTGAAGTATAGGACTTGGCTGCAGAATAAATATTCATTTATGTTGAACTATATTGGAACGTTTGGACATCAGTTCTTGGGACACATCACACGTCTGAACGTAATCTTGAGCATCGGCAACCAGTAGTGCCAAGTATAGGGACTTTGGCCACTACAGGTATGATGTCAGATGTCATAGACATCATAGGACTTTCATATAACGGATCTCCATGGGTAACTGGTCCGATATACATCACTGATGTCGCCCTCAGGCGTCTTACTAGTAGCAGTAGTAGTAGTAGTGGTGGTCGTAGTAATATAACACAATTGCTCTTTGCTCTTATCATTGAGGTCCCTCCCTGGTTATATTGCAGCTAGGAGGAGAATGCTGTCATCATTTCTCATCACTGGAGGAGGATTTCTCCTGCTTTTCAAAATTGTGCTAAAATAAGATGGCAATATGATGGTAATATACAGAATAAATACAACTATTATGCTTATCTTGTTTTAATAATTTCCAATACTAATAAAAACACAATCAGCCATGTCCAACGTGTCCTGACAAGGCTTCTGAGTGCCAGGGTAATAGCAGGCTTTAGTACCCACAAACAAAACATCTTCTTATAAGACATTCCACATTCCCATGGCCCAAAACAATCAGCCTCGATCTTTCAGAAATCCTTCTGCTTTCTTGCTTTCTGTTTTTTACAGAACAACAATTAACAAAGGCATCCATAATACTGACATCATTATAATTCTTGTAACATTAGAAATAATCTAATAATCTGAAACTAAATACCAACTTAGTGGTGGCATTTGTTTTTGCAAATATAAAAGCACAAATCAAGTGGCACACAGAGCTTCTCAATATAGGCCTTTTAGGTGTGTTATGTAATTCAAATAGCTTAAAATAGTCTGAATGTAGTCTTAGTTACTGAAGAAAGTTAAGAGTAAAGAGTACAGACTCAGATTTCTTTGCCGTTCTTAAAAGCGTGGAATGTTTAGAAAAAAAAAAAACACTGCAAGGCTGAAAGGAGAAAATCCTACAGTGGGTGGGGTGTATGGGCCAGATGGTGTGGCCACTACTGAGCCTTTGATGAGTTCCCTCATTACTTGCACTGTACTTTGATCAAATCAGGACAACGAGGTGAGTTTTCTTGCTTCTAATAAGTAACTTTGCACTGCGGTGGGTGAAGGTGTCAGGGGGACTGACACTCAGGTCTGAATTCAGGAAATTCTTAATTTGTGACTCTGCCCCACAGGAGGACCTACTGACCCCACACCTCATAACCTGTGCCGTACTGCACCTGTATGGTTCTCAGCGACCTACCAAGTCTGGTATCTGGGTGGATTACAGAGATTTGTTGGGATTTTCTTGCCCGAGTTTTTCTTTTTCATCCAAGAGCTTTTCTCTTTTTCGTTAACAAATGGGAGAGTACGATGAAGCCACAGCCTTCCTGGGGCAGACTGGCCCTTATTTCTGGAGGATGTTTTTCCTCATAAATACCGTCTTCCCGGCCTGTGGACTCAATGGTTTATCAATCGTATTTATCGCCGCCACTCCAAAACACCACTGCTTCATTCCCGAGGCCAACCTGAGTGCGGCGTGGAGGAAGGCCATCATTCCCATAGAGGTGGTGAACGGCCAGGAGGAGCAGAGCCGATGCCAGCGCTACAGACTGGATGAGGTCAGGAACCTGTCTGCTCTGGGCTACATCCCCGGTCAGGATGTGAACCTCACTGAACTGAGACAGGAGAGCTGTGTGGACGGATGGAGCTACAGCCAAGACATCTACCAGTCCACCATAGTCACTGAGGTCAGTGTGCACACGTGTGTGTGTGCGTGCCTGTGTGTACTTGTATTACCATACTTGAAGAGCAGGGACGAATTCATTTTGGCAACAAACAATAATGAATAGAACTAATATGATAAACGATATTCTCTTGCTTAGGGTATTGATAACAGACAGTTAGGCAGTTTCCAGCCCCAAATCTGAGGACTGTAGGTGATTGGAATTGGATAGGGTTTTTTGTGAGGCTGAAGATGCTTTCTGGCATAAACATTACGATTTTATAGTAGGTTTACATAGAAGTGAGTCAATTGTCTTTCACATATTCATGTATATTTAATTTATGTATTCCTTAAATATTTTTCATCACAATTGGGTTTGTGGGATGGGGGGGCTTAGGGGGTGCTAAGCCCTCACCAGTGGGGGCTAAAGCCCCCTCTAGCCTGGAGCCGCCTCTGCTTATTTGCGTACCAGTATTTTTTTAATTTTTTAGAAAATAGCAGATCTACAACCGATGATGAGTTATTGATGCTGTCCTAAAATGTTGACGTCTTCACTCTTCAAAGCATTGTGTGTGTGTGTGTGTGTGTGTGTGTGTGTGTGTGTGTGTGTGTGTGTGTGTGTGTGTGTATGTGTGTGTGTGTGTGTGTGTGTGTGTGTGTGTGTGTGTGTGTGTGTGTGTGTGTGTGTGTGTGTGTGTGTGTGTGTGTCCGTGCGTGCATGTGCGTGTGCAGCAGGGGTGGGGGCATGTGTTCACGTGTCTACTCTGCATAAGGAATTGTTAGTTGTGAGAAAATATCAAATTTGCTGGCTTCCTTTCCCCCTCCCCTCCTATCCAGTGCCATTGTTGCTGTCTTATATTCTTTTCTTTCTGTGAATTAAACATCAGACCAGAATGCTCTCTCCTAACAGTGGGACCTTGTGTGTGACAATCATTGGATGGTTCCCTTTGCGACCTCAGCTCTCTATGTGGGCTATTTGTTTGGGTCCTTAATCTCTGGACAGTTGTCTGACAGGTATTTATTTTGTATTCTTTTTTAAATCACTAAATTGCTGCAGATATGACTGTAGTCTTACAAAATGTTTTCCACCTATTAATGTAGCCAATAAGTATTAATTTGAGGCAAACACAAAACAAGCTTTGTCCATGACAGCAGCTCCATCTACTGTTAATGAGTTTGCATTACAGAAGATGGCAATGCAGTGAGTGGATCAAATACTTAAAGATGGCATTGGCCAGCCCTGCATTCATGGTGTCACCACCTTTGCTATAATCCTGTGATGAAACCACACATAACATTTATTTTATTTCAATTCAAATTCCATTCAGTAGCTTGTTGGAGTCCCTAACTGACACCAGACATGTCCACACTTCCAGTCGAAAATAATTAACAACAATTATTTCTGTTCCATGTAGGTTTGGGAGGAAAAAGATTGTCTTCTTCTCACTTGGGGTTCAATGTTTATTTGGCCTTCTTCTGGCCTTCTCCAACTCATGGATGATGTTCTGTGTCGTCTATTTGCTTGTTGGAGCCTCCCAGATATCCATATACATCTCTGCATATGTACTTGGTAAGTACAGTAAAATAGAAATACAAATCCTACCCACACTGGGATTCGAGACTACCAGGTTGGGAATTCTAGCCATGCGCTTTTACTGAGAACGCTACTGAGACGGAGGCACCACTTCCGACATTTTTGTTTTATTGACCAAACCACTGTTCTGGTGCTATGGCCATTGGGGGGGAAAGTACTCAATGTTTTACTTAAAGGCCCGCTGACACGCCCCAAATTATAATAGTATGATACAGTAGGTCATGTGGTCTCTCTGAAAACGGTCTGAAATAGTCTGAAACTCTAGTCTGAGCTTGTAGATCGTCTATTTTCAAATGACAGAAATGTATATAGGGCTGAAGTTGTTAATGTATGTTTTATAATAATAATCTAAATCTACAAACTAACTGGTAACTAAAGTTTTCAAATAATTGTAGTGGAGTAAAAGTATAATATTTGTTTCTGAGATGTAGTGGAGTAGAAGTAAAAAGTAGGCTTACTGAAATGACCTCCAAATAAGTACTGTCTAAATGTGATTCCCCATCATTCAGTCTTATGGTCAGTAATAACCCCACCTTAAACACTAGAATTATATTGTCTTCCACAGGGACAGAGATGCTGAGTCATTCTATGCGTGTGTTCTTTGCAACACTGGGGTCCTTTCTCTTCTACTGCATTGGGTACATGGTGCTACCCGGGATTGCATTTGGCATGAGGGCATGGAGGACTCTTCTTATCATTCTCTCCTCGTTGTCTGTGGCTTACATCCCATTATGGTGGTAAGTTCCTCGTATCTGCAGAGGTCAAATCTGCAAGGGTCAGAGGTGAAGTGATTACCTCAACGCAAGTCAAACACATCCTATAGTGGCTCAAACTCATGGGTTCAGTAACTCATTCAAAGAAATAGAGGCTATTCTTGTAAAGGGAAGTTCAAGGTGGCAACTGGTCGCCCTGGAGAAGGCCAGGAATAAGGTGAACAGGCTAAATATTTCCCAGACTCTCACCATCTTGACAGAGCAGGTGGGCTTGGAATTACTAATGTTTGAGAACTCCTGTTATAGTTGATAAAACACCCACTGACATAAATTGTTTGTGCAGGTTGCTCCCAGAGTCTCCTCGTTGGCTGTTCACTCAGGGCAGAATAAGGGAGGCTGACGCCATACTGAGGTATGCAGCCAGGAAAAACAAGGTTGAAGCACCACTGGTCATCTTTAAAGAGGCAGAGGTAAGGTCCATTATGCTTGTTAGTGGAAGAGTCCCATGAAATCTTGACTTCTTTTTCAATGACGACACTGATCCTGTTAAATGTCTAATGTGCATTACTTTATAGAATGAGGTTTCACTGCTACCAAAACAATACACCTTCCTCGATATTCTGAAATCCAGAAACATAAGCTGCATCACACTGTTGTGTTTGCTTTTATGGTGAGTCCTTAATTCCACCAAACCTTCTCTGATTACAGAGAAGGTTTAACATTCACAAATATTCTGATTAAAGCGAAGGTTTCACATTCGATTAACTTTTGAATATTTGTTTTCTCAAGGGTGGCAATAAACATTGGCTATTTTGGACTCAGCTTGAACACTTCTAATCTAAGCGGAGATCCCTTCTTTAATTGCTTCTTATCAGCCGCCATTGAGGTCCCTGCTTATATTGCAGCTACATGGCTTTTGAAGAAATGTCCCAGGAGAATACTGCTGTCTGCATTCCTCTTCACTGGAGGAGTGGTTCTCCTGCTTATCCAAATTGTCCCCAAAGGTAAGTATTATTTTTTGTTACATGATGAAACCCTCTTCACATAATCTCCCAAAAGCATCCATTCAGTTTTTATCTGCATGATGGCAGTATATAACTTGTACTTATCTTGTATTGTGCCACAATGATTACATTGCCACAGCTAATAAAAACATAATCAGACACATATTTGTCCTGAAAATGAAGGCCTCTCAGTTCAAGGTATAACGCACCCCCAAACAGATTGTCACATTACCATCAGCCCTCATTGTTCACAATCCCTGTTCTGCTTTCAGTGCAGTTTTGAATGACAAACTTCATGTACAGTATAAGTCCAAAAAATATATTTAGTTAGTTTTAACGCAAACACATGCCAGAGAACAATTTTTTTTTAATCGTTTTCCCATTATCGGGAAATACAACTAAATTCCTCTAAAATTGTTGCTTGTCCACAAGTTAATTGTTCATTACCTAAAGTTAATTACCTAAATAACAATTAAAGCCATCAATCCCATGCTCATTATTGGTGTGACTTTTACCTTCACACACTGGCAATAATTCTTTCAAGATGGGCATCACATTTTGTCAAATGGTCTCTATCTAATTTTGGAATTAAATCTCTCCTCTACAGACCATCGTGAAATTGCTGTGGCTATGGAAATGATTGGGAAGTTTGGCTTCACCATGGCCTTCAGCACCGTGTACATCTACACAGCAGAGATCTATCCCACCGTGCTCAGGAACATGGGCATTGGAATTTGTTCTTCTGCTGCCCGTATAGGCAGCATCACAGCTCCTTACATCGTCTATTTGGGTAAGTATTGTGTACTGTGCAGTGTGTACTGTACTGTATGGAACACTAACTTCGTGTCACCAGATCACAAACCTCAGAGGTAAGCCTGGTATTCATTCTAAAACTAGCCGTGTGATCCGGTTTAGAAAAAATAAAAAGAATACAACATTGGTTGGTTTTACGGCTACAACAAACTACAACATGGTGTAACGTTATTTCCGTAATAATGCGAATCACTACGGACTACGAGTTAGAATAAAAGATGAATATACCAAACAATTATTATGCCAAAAGAAACGAAACGATTTAAACCAATTTTTTACAATTTGGAGGCGCACAGCACCGGTGGTTCCGGTTTGGTGGTTCCGGCCACCTGTAGTCCGCCTGATGACTACAACACGATGTAACATTAACGTTAATTCTTTATAAACGGGGCTCTGAAACAATTTCATGATTGGTCCATGGAGTGGAAAACACATTTGTCATACGTCCCGTTTTGACCATATGTTTGCCTGTGTGCATTAATGCCCATATATGGAGATATCTGTATCTGTCTCTGTGCATCCATTTTATGCCCATATATGGAGATCTCTGTATCTGTCTGTCTGTGTCCCTTTTATGCCCGTATATGGAGATCTCTGTATCTGTCTGTGTCCCTTTATGCCCATTATCCTAAAGGAGTTCGCTATAAACGATAGTTCTACTGAACATTTTTGTTTTGTACAACTGTAGGGGAAGTAGCTAAGAACGTAGGAAAAGATCTGAACTATCTGCGTGCGAAAGAAAAGGAGTCTGTAAAACCAACCATGTGCTGTGAGAACTCTTCCATGCGATTCGGGCCAATTCGGCCTCGGCTTCAATTAGTAGTCAGGATCCCCTTTTATGGGCGTATTGGTTGGATTGGCGGTTCTACTGAAAAATAAGTACAGTAACGGCAGGGGGAGTAGCTAAGAATGTAGGCAATGATCTGAGCTATCTGCATGAGAAAGTTGGAGTCTGTAGAACCAACCATGTGCTGTGAGACCTCTTTCATGCGATTCGGGCCAATTCAGCCTTGGCTTCAAAAAACACTGTAACATATATACTGTGCCCTCTGGAATTTTTTTTATATCACCAATGGTTGCATTGTATTTGTGTTTGTTCACAGGCGCTTACAGTAAGTATCTACCATACGTTCTCATGGGAAGTCTCACTATCGGCTCATCTGTGGTTAACCTCTTCCTTCCTGAGACCCTCAATAAGGACCTTCCAGAAACACTGGAGCAGATGCAGAAATGTCAAGGGTAGGTTCAAATCCCCCAAAGTTATTACAATATAATTAATTCACACGCAGCCTCTATGAACTTGAGAAATTTCAGCTTAAAGCTAAATGTTGCAGTCTGCTGCCATCTCATGTTATGTCCTTTTTCATACAACGATTCTGTATAAAAGGGGGCATATCTTTATAGAGATGAGTGATTCTCAACCTTTTTCATTTCATGATTAGACCACAGGCCTCCATTTGATGTTGCTTGTTATTTCCAGGATTCTAGGGCCCGATTTTCGTCCTTGCCTGACCTCCTAATCCCTAAACTCTTTTGCAGTTTTTTAATATTTTGAAAAACATTTTTAAATATTTCGAAAGCTGATCTACAAGCTCACAACGTGTTGATGTAGATTGGCTATTTGAATGTTATTTTAATGTTTTGAAAATATATTGTAGCTCCTAAAGGGATATTTTATCATCTACTCAGGCTTTTGGGAGCACCCCGGACAGTTGAATCAATATTTAGATTTTCGTTATTTATTTTATCAGACATGCCCCCTTCCTATACAAACCCATTGTAACTTCAAACTACATTTGATTGATTGATTGATTGATTGTTGTGCAGGTTGTGCAGGAGGAGGAAGAAGAGCAATTATTTGGTAAAGGAAGAAAGAGTTGACCTAACTATTCCACGTGAGGTGAAATTCTGAGCCGACTCTTGTGAATTGTTGCCAAATCTCCACTACTTGACTTTACTCCTGTGTCAAGTAATCCTCCACATCCTACCAACGACACATATGTATCCAAGTTATGTGTGACTAGTTATGCTTATGCCTCCACAGAACATCATAATCTTCTGATTTAATTTAGTGTTAAAGGAGAAGATTTACAAAAAGGGTAATTTATATTTTGTCCTGACTTGTGTTTTTAAACATGCACTATATTATTTTGGATTGGATTTTTCTTTTCTTTTTATCCTCATTTCAGGATATCGACAGAGCTCTTCTGACTGAAACTGTAACATATCTTGTTTCTGCTTTACATTTTTTGGTAATATTTGTACATTCTTTTTTTTTAATCTATTTTAGTTGAAGTTGAATAAAGAATGTGACTGATATTCATTGTCTCCGTCATGGGAGAGTATGTTTTCACCCCTGTCCGTCTGTCCACGTGTCCGTCCATCCGCGTGTCCGTCTGTGTGTCCGATTAGTTTGTTACCAGTTAATCTCCAGAGCCATTGGCCCGGTCATGGCCAAACTGTGCACACACACTCCCTGGATGTCATCTGTACACGACTCCTACAGATTTTGTCCACAAATCATGCAAATTGCTAGACAGTATCTCTACAGTTATGTGATCAACATGGATCTGTCCGATTTTCCATATTGCATCATGATTGGCTACAACTGGCTTCCAAGGTTTGCAGGATTGTTCCGTTTTGAACAAAATGCCTCAAATCAGGAACACAGAGTGCAATCTTGTTGAAATTGGGCACGCATATTCCCAATAGGCAGAGGAAGAAATGCCACTTAAAATTTCTCAAATCAGCCTCATGGTGGTGCTATAACAGGCCAATTTGTGTTTTTACCTTTAACTCCACTGATCAGTGGAGAACTTTGTATGCTCACCCCATAGAGGCTAAGGAAAAACCTTTTGTTTCCACATTTTCCTTTTATAGCACCACCAGGAGGCCAACTTATGTAAAACACATTATTTGCTATTACTCCATCAGATTTTCTCCAACAATCACAACATCAGTACACAGTATCTCCATAGTCATGTGATCAAGACCTGTCTGATATTTCATATTCCATCCTAATTGGCTAATATTGGCTTCCAAAGTTTGCATGATTGCTCCGTTTTTGAACAAAATGCCGCAAATCATGAACGCAGCTTGCGATTACCGTGACATTTGCCACACATATTCCCACTAGGTCAAGGAACAAATGCCACCTTTTCACATTGACCTGTTATACCGCCACCAGCAGGTATCCTTTTGCCAAACACATTTTTGGAACACAATGCTTCAAATCATGCATGCAGCGTCCAATTGCTGTCAAAGACCTAAGATTGGCGAAGAAGACATGCCACCGTTTTCACATTGGCCTATTATAGCGCCACCAGGACGTCTGACCTGGTGGAGACCTGTGCTCGGAAGAGCACTGCTTCTAGTTGTTTATATTTTTGAACAGTATAGTTGCCTATACTGTATATAGTAAAGTAAGCTGGACATCCTGTCCGCTACCCACACGCAGAGATCTTTAGTTTAATAGGTGGAATTGCTCAGGTACTGCATATGCAATATCATTGTCGACAGTTTAGAGGCTGAATTCCAATGCTGCTGTGCTGCTCCATCTACTGTACATCATCATATCCTCTTAGACAGCTGCAATATCCTGACTTAGAGGTTGGACGTACAGTAGGTCATTCTGCTACAAAGCTCCATTTGATTGGAATTTGGAATTACATCCTTCTGTCGCTTCAGGGCTTCCCTATATTCACATCTTGATACAACTTGTTTATGCTTCTTAGTTGACTGTACTTGTAGGGATATTCAGTATACACCAGGGGTTTTAGAAGTGGGTGACGGTGCACCCTGGGGTGCCGTGATGGCAGTCCAGGGGTGCCGCGAGATAATTTGATGATATTTGGAATTTATTTCGACACTTAAAAAATTATTTAGTGCCATTTTAAACTTGAAGTACAAAGTTATTGTCATTCAGCTCTAACCAAAATGGCTATTATCTCAACGTTTTCCTCGCAACATAATAGCTAAAATATGCCATAAATATAAGGTGCTGGGAGTGAAACTTATAATGCAGGGGTGCTTCAGATGAAAAAAATCACACCCGTGTGAAGTGGAGCTGTGTGTGTGTGTGTGTGTGTGTGTGTGTGTGTGTGTGTGTGTGTGTGTGTGTGTGTGTGTGTGTAGATCATGTGTACCGATTTTTGTGACATTTGAAGAAAATATGTAGGAAAAGGAGCAAAAAGTGTGTTTTGGAGAAAATTCAAGATGGCGGAAAATCTATCCTGGCGCCTATATGGGGAGATGCGTCTTGACCCAAGGAATCCAGGGAAAAAAGAATTTTAATTTTCCGATCTACGGTTCAAGAGTTAGGGGGCAAAACGTAAAGTGGGCCGTTATAGCGCCACCATGAGGCAGAGTGATGTAATTATTTTTCGATTCATTCTTAAAATCATTATGAATCTCCTCTCCGAGGTTTGAAACTGTAGCTCCTATGGTTTACGAGAGAAAAATACTTGAAAGTGATTTCTTGCATTGTCCCATTATAAGTCAATGGGGACAATTAAGCGTCGTTTTTTGCCGATTACGTCGGCATGGTAAGGCGGATCGGAACGAAAGGTAATAGAACACCATTCCCGGCCGAGCCGCACATTTTGATGTATATATTGCGCGAGTGGCGTAAATGGTGCGGCACTAGTTACGCGCCGAAGTCAGGCTACATACAGACACACAGACAGACAGACACACACACAGACCCACACAGCCACGTATAGGGAGCCTGTGTTTCACACAGCTCCAAAAATATTTATAGGGGTGCCCTGAGCCAAAGAAGCATAAAAATTATTTACTTTTGTTCTACTCACTCTCAACTTTATGGAAACAAATTTTGTTTTTAGATATTTTATTGGAATCAGACTTTATTCAGCAGTTTGTTGTACTTGTGCCTAAAATCGTCATATGGTGTGACATGACAATAATTGTTCATAAAATGAAAATGGAGTACACCTTTCTTAAGTTACTCACTTTATCAAAGTCCTTTATCATAACTAACCTGTGATCCACTATAGTTTTGTGAAAATTAATTAAATCTGTATTCTTTTTTCATAATCAACACTCTGTGTGAGGCCCATGTTGTCGATCTTTCAACATATTTTAAATTTATTCTGACAAAACTTTCTCTAAAATTACACAAATATTTGTGACTCTTCCTGATACTATTTTCTATGTAATCCATAAAATCTTTTTTGGTTTCATCATTAATAAAGGTATGATTTTTCACTATTTGGAATGTCACACCAAATGATTTAGTGTCACACCGTATGATTATATCTTCATGTGTCAAAGCAAATTGTGTTTTAACCTACCTATTAGTGAGTACTGAACTTTACTGATTGATTAAACAATTACCCAGGAAAAACAGCAACAGTAAAATTCCTTTAACATTAAATAACATGGCCTTAATATTTCGGAACAGGATATTATTGTAGGGCTTTAACATGGGATAACAAAGAATTGTAGTAGAGGGATGATGAGGATGTGCACAGGAATGCTACGCACACCTAAGTCTTCTGCCGGCCCACGGCAGAAGGATCTTAAAGAGACAATAAGGTGCATAGCCACACTGGGAGCCAAGGCAACATTTTATTAACACCAATTAGTGGAAACAGAACTCAGCATTCAGGTGAATTGTTTTTTTCCGAAGTCTCCTGAACTTGAACACAGCATTTTGTATTGAAAAAATGTATTTAGGAATCATGACATTACACCACATCTCCACTAGCTAAAGAGTGCTGGGTTGCGCAACTCCGAAAATAGCTGATCTACAAGCTCTCGCAGCATGACACGTTGAGAGCTTGTAGATCAGCTATTTTCGCTATTTTTGTCTCGGGTCCTACCTTAACACTGTCCAGTCCAGTGAGTGAAAGTACAAAAGCATTAGATTAGATTAGACAAGACAAGACATTTAGAGTAGACTGTATTGTACATCAGCCAGTCATATTTGGTGAGGGTAGCAAACCGGCTGCCTTGTTGCGGTTCTGCTATGCCACAGACAACTTCCTGCTCTTCGTAGAAAATGCAGTCTCACCCCTTTGGCCAGACAAAACCATTTTTATTTTTTCCAATTTGATTCATGCAGTTTATCTCTAGCCCCTCCTTATTAATGGTAACAATCTGCCCCACACATGGCTTTCCCTCATATTTGATTATGACCAACTGTCCTTGTGTGTATTCATCTGAAGAGGTGTCTGAATCCTCAGCTTGGGCCTCTCCAATAGATGCACTTGTGTCCAGCACCTGAGTAGAAGACCTTCAGGAGGAGACATTTAAATGTAATTTATTTGTCAGGTAGATTGTTCTTAGTAGTAAAATTTAATTACTAGCAGGTGCTCAAGTTTGCCAAGCATATACTCACTGAGCTCCGGAAGCTGTTTTGGGCCTGCAGCTGAGCTGGGAAGGGGGCAGTTCCGCAGATGGGCCACCACTTAGTTAAGGAAGAAAAGGAATGAATCGATGACAATGGAATGAAAAGGAATGAATCGATGACAATGGAATGTATAGTTTAAGACAAAGAGAAAATATTTTTTAGATTGAAACAATATGTTAAGGTTTGTGTGAAGGGGTTTCTGCTCTGTCTGATGAATTTGAAGTATCACTGAATGAATCTAAATTAAATTTGATGTAAAAATGTTTAAAACAAATGTTTAAATGGACAAAAGAAACATGGGACTTTGTTATTTATTGTTATATCTGTAGGAAAATACAGTATATATCATATGGTGTGACAATCAAGTCATATGGCGTGACAAGCAGACATGTCACACCATTATGATGACGTGTCACACCATATTACGTTTTTCCATTTAGGTTTACCTTGAGGCTACTATGTACACATTAGCATGCTAACAACATGCTAGCTATAACAAAGCAACATAGATCTACATGGAATTATGACCAAAACTTCAAATAACGTAAGCTTTTTTTTAATGAAAAGGTGTCACACCAACAGACATCCAGAAGTGCCACACTTGTCAAAGTTTCAACAAGATGGCATTTCATGAAAATGTTAAAATCATAACTCACCTCAGACACCTGTCTTGCAGTTGTGCTGGGAGTGCTGAATAGCCTTACAGAAGAAGGACCTCTCTAGCCAATAGGTGTCCAAATAATTGCCTGTTTAATTTTTCCAAACTAGTGTCACACCAAATGATTTTGGTTTGGGGGACAAAATCTTTTTGATCAGAAATGACTGAAAACATTATGCTTTGACTTTGAAAAGATATAGGCTCACAAATAGACATTTTTGTTAGCCTAAATTCATTTTTAAATGAATTTTAGCAATTCTTTTTCTTAGTTTTATTCAAGTTCCCACTTTGAGAAACAAGGTCGGGACAGTCACACCATATGAGTTTTGCCATGTTTGGTTGAGAATTCTGAAGAAATGAGGAATGAAATTTTTTAATCTTGAGTAAGTTCACATAAAGCTTAATGTCCTGCACAATATTCAGAAGGTTTTTGACAAATATATATGACACATATTATGTGTCATAATCACCATGTGCAGTGTGTGTTTTTCTTTTTTCCCCAGATAGCTTTTATTTTTGTAACCAATTGGAGAGAACAACGAAGACTCAGCCTTCCTGGGGCAGACTGGCCCTTACAGAATGTCTTTTCATGTCAATGAATTCAATGGGTTGTATATCGTTTATGTCCGGGCACCTCGAGAACACCAATGTTTCATTCCTGAGGCCAACATGAGTGCGGCATGGAGGAGAAGGCCATCATTCCCACAGAGGTGGTGAACGGACAGGAGGACCTGAGCCAGTGCAGCCGGTATGTGTGTGTAAAGTTAATCGAAGTAATCTATTGTAAAATATTATCTATTCAAAAACAATTAACTTTAGTTTGTACCCTCAGGAGAGATTTCATAAATTCGTAGGCTATTTAACCTGCACTGCCTCTTACTCTCCAGAACATTGTAACACTCTAATGCAGTAGTTCTCAACCTTTTCAGGCGGCGACCCCCAAAATAATCATATTTTAACTGGGGATCCTCCATCCTTACGAGCACTAAGAGTTGAAGCATTGCGTTTTGTATAACGCGGTTCTATTGTGAAAATAGGCGACACCTTGCATTGCAAGGCGTTGTGAGCATGTAGATCGGCTATTTTCACAATCTCTACCTCTACCAGTAAGACTCCCTAATCGGGAGATAAGCGACCGTCAGGTCGCAGCGTGATTTTAGGGCAAAATGTGTAGGAGCAGTGTCCAAAAATGTGGTTAAAAAAATCGGCCTGATGGTGGCGCTATATGGGACATCCATATTGATGAGATGAGTGTAGACATACTGTGTACCGATTTGCGTGATTTTAGGGCAAAATCTGTAGGAGCAGGGTCCAAAAATGTGTTTTGCAAGAATCGGCCTCATGGTGGCGCTAGAAGAGGGCCATGTGAGAAATGAGGGGTGGGGTCTCCGCGTTGCCTTGGCGGACGAATAGGTACCGGCCCCGGCTCTCCCGGACGCTCCTAGCCCGAGTTACGGCATTTTATGTGAGCTGCAGTGGAGGGGGTCCTCCACTGGGGGCGCCACCACTTTGGCATCCGTTCTGGAGCACCAGGAGTCGGTGGTCCCCGGGAATTCCCCGTGAGCAGCCCCGTTGGGGTGGTCATTTGGTCATTTTTGCACATTTGGTCATTTTTTACACCTGGGGGTCCCCCAGGGACCTGGGGGTCCCTGGAGCTCCGGGGTTTTTTGGCATGGATCGGGGCAACGGTTGCGGAGATATGAGCAGGGCAATAGTGTGACGTGTGAGGTGTGACAGACAGACTGACGGACGGACTGACTGACTGACTGACTGACTCACAGTTTGTGGAGGTTTTGATAGTAAGTGCGACCTGACGGTCGCAATCATCTGGGGACCCACCAAAATAAGTTGGGTCCCGACCCACAGGTTGAGAACCCACTGCTCTAACGCACATATACTGTTGCAAACAATTGTTTTTGCAGGTTGATCCCAGAGATTCCTGTTCTCTCGGGGGAGAGCAAAGGTTGTTCTGAGGTATGCAGTCAGAACTTGTCATTTTTAAGAAGTCAGAGATTCAGAGGTGAGATTCATATAGTTTTGCTTGTTTGTGGAGGATTATCATATCAAATCTCGTTTTCGTGAAAACACTAATAGTCAAATCCCATTCAATTTCTTGCGTTGCTTTATAGAAGGTGTTTTCATTGACATCAATATTATGATATATAATGATATTGATATTATTATATTGACATAATCAAGTCCAGCAACAATAAAAGTAATCACTGATAATAAAAGTAATCACTGATAAGTCGGTTTTCTTTTATGGCGTGTCCTTAACTTTGAGCTTCCTGATCACAGATCACTGTTGTGGTCATTAAATGCTACCAACAAATGATTTGTATTATTATAATTATTTCACAAAATCAAGAAACAAGTAATGCTATTAATATCTTTTTCCCCCCTTTCTGTTTATTAGTAGTAGCAGTAGGAGTAGTGGTGGTAGTAATATAACACAACTGCTCTTGGCTCTTATCTTGGCTCTTATCAGCCGCCATTGAGGTCCTTCCCTGGTTATATTGCAGCTAGGAGGAGAATGCTGTCATCATTTCTCATTACTGCAGGAGGATTTCTCCTGCTTATCAAAATTGTGCTCAAATAAGATGTCAATATGATGGTAATATACATCAGAACACAATTAAGCTTATCTTGTTTTAATAATTGCCAATACTAATAAAAACACAATCAGCCTTGTCCAACGTGTCCTGACAAGGCTTCTGAGTCAATTATCATAATACATCTCACTTTCCCATAGTCCAAAACAATCAGCCTCGATCTTTCAGAAATCCTTCTGCTTTCTTGCTTTCTGTTTTTTTACAGAACAGCAATTAACAAAGGCATCCATAATAGTGACATCATTATAATTCTTGTAACATTAGTAATAATCTAATCTAATAATCCGAAGCTAAATACCAACTTGGTGGTTTATGTAAGGTGGATAAATAAAGCGGCACACAGAGCCTCAAATAGCTTAAAATAGTCTGAATGGTGTCTTAAGTTTCTGAAGAAAGTTAAGAGTACAGAGTACAGACGCAGATTTCTTTGCCGTTTTTAAAAGCACAATGTAAGGAGAAAAGCCTACAGGTGGTGGGGTGTATGGGCCAGATGGTACTACTGAGCCTTTGATCAGTTCCCTCATTACTTCACTGTACTTTGATCAGGATCAAATCAGGACAATGAGGTGAGTTTGCTTGCTTCTAATAAATAACTTTGCATTGCGGCGTTGGGTGAAGGTGAAATTGGAGTTTGTCACTCGATTACCAAGGCTTGACAGGGGACTGACATTCAGGTAATTTGTGACTCTGCCCCACAGGAGGAGGACCTACTGACCCCACACCTCATAACCTGTGCCGTACTGCAGCTGTATGGTTCTCAGCGAGTCAGCGACCTACCAAGTCTGGTGGTATCTATGAGGATTACAGAGATTTGTTGGGAGTTTTTCTTTTTCATCCAAGAGCTTTTCTTTTTCGTTAACAAATGGGAGAATACGATGAAGCCACAGCCTTCCTGGGGCAGACTGGCCCTTATTTCTGGAGGATGTTCTTCCTCATAAATACCGTCTTCGTGGCCGTCGGAATCAATGGTTTATCTGTCATATTTATCGCCGCCATTCCAAAACACCACTGTTTCATTCCCGAGGCCAACCTGAGTGCGGCATGGAGGAAGGCCATCATTCCCATAGAGGTGGTGGACGGCCAGGAGGAGCAGAGCCGATGCCAGCGCTACAGACTGGATGAGGTCAGGAACCTGTCTGCTCTGGGCTACATCCCCGGTCAGGATGTGAACCTCACTGAACTGAGACAGGAGAGCTGTGTGGACGGATGGAGCTACAGCCAAGACGTCTACCAGTCCACCATAGTCACGGAGGTCAGTGTGTGTGTGTACTTGTATGACTAATACTTGTGGTCCCTAAATGTCCCCCACAAGTAGACCTATAGTATGAATATGAGAAATCGACATTATAAGTGCGTGTGTGTGTGTGTGTGTGTGTGTGTGTGTGTGTGTGTGTGTGTGTGTGTGTGTGTGTGTGTGTGTGTGTGTGTGTGTGTGTGTGTGCGTGCATGTGCGTGTGCAGCAGGGGTGGGGGCATGTGTTCACGTGTCTACTCTGCATAAGGAATTGTTGGTTGTGAGAAATGATCAAATTTGCTGGCTTCCTTTTTGACCCTCCCCTCCTATCAAGTGTCATTTTTGCTGTCTTATTTACTCTTCTTTCTGTGAATTAAACATCAGAAATATGTCTCCTAACAGTGGGACCTTGTGTGTGACAATCAGTGGATGGTTCCCTTTACGACCTCAGCTCTATATGTGGGCTATTTGTTTGGGTCCTTAATCTCTGGACAGTTGTCTGACAGGTATTTATTTTTTATTTATTTTGAATAGAAAATCCCTAAAACACAGGTTCTTGTATTGTTGCAGTTATGACTGTAGTGCCTTACAAGATGTTTTCCACCTATGTACTGTAGCCAATGTGTATGATATGACATACATTGCCTGAGTATTAGAGTGGTGCTTCAAGAAAGTATTCATTTGAGGCAAAGAACACAAAAACAAGCTTTGTCCATGACAACAGCTCCATCTATAGTTATATAATGAATCTGCATTACAGAAGATGGCAATGCAGTGAGTGGATTAAATGCTTAAAGACGGCATTGCCCGGCCCTGCATTCATGATGTCACCACCTATATGCTATAATCCTGCGATGAAATCACATATACTAACATCATGTATTTTATTTTTCAATTCAAATTCCATTCAGATATTTGTTGGCGTCCCTAATTTGGACAGGTTTTGTAATTTAGACAAACTGACACCAGACATGTCCACACTTCCAGCTGAAAATAATGACTACAAATTGCTTTGTTGTCAACAATTATTTCTGTTCCATGTAGGTTTGGGAGGAAAAAGATTGTCTTCCTCTCACTTGGAAGTCATTGTTTATTTGGCCTGCTTCTGGCCTTCTCCAACTCATGGATGATGTTCTGTGTCGTCTATTTGCTTTATGGAGCCTCCCAAATATCCATATTCATCTCTGGATATGTACTTGGTAAATATTCCTCATTCTCCTTTTTTTATCTATTTCTCCCAATCAACTGCATATATTACATTTCTAACTGTTCTGTTGCTATGACCAGTGGGGGAAAAAGTACTCAATGTTTTACTTTAGTAAAAGTGGCAATAGGCCTACAGCAAAACTTGTAAAAGTCCATAATTTGAACAATTACTTGAGTAAAAGTACAAAAGTATTGGCATCACAATGTACTTGAAGTACCAAAAGTATAAAGTACTCATTATACACAATGTCGCACATTTCACACGTTTTATGTATAAAATGTATAAAAATGTGACTTATTGCGAGCTTGTAGATCGGCTGTTTTCAAATGAAAGAAATGTATATAGGGCTGAAGTCGTTAATGTAATCTAAATCTACAAACTAACTGGTAACTAAAGTTTTCAAATAATTGCAGTGGAGTAAAAGTATAATATTTGCCTCTGAGATGTAGTGGAGTAGAGGTAAAAGTACTAAAACCAGTAAGACTCCCTAATCGGGAGATAAGCGACCATCACGTTGCATACATAAACTTCAATCGTAGCCAATCAGGAGGGAATATGGGAAATGGGACAGATCCATGTTGATGACATGACTTTAGAGATACTGTGCACCGCTTTGCGTGATTTTAGGCCAAAATTTTTAGGAGCAGTGTCCAAAAATGTGTTTTGCAAAAATAGGCCTGACGGTGGTGCTGAAGAGGGCCATGTGAGAAATGAGGGGTGGAGGTTGTGGGTTGCCAGCCAAGGAGTGTGTGTGCAAAGTTTGGCATGGATAGGGGCAACGGTACCAGAGATAAGAGTAGGGCAAAAGTGTGACATGACGTGGCATGACGGCCAGCCGGTGGAGCTTTTCATAGTAACTTGCGACCTGACGGTCGCAATTACCTCCAAATTGTACTGTCCACTTGAGGTAAATGTGATTCCTCATCATTCAGTCTTATGGTCAGTAATAAACCCACCTTAAAGGGGCCACACCATGCTTTTAAATATACATTTTATATAAATATTGGTCAAAAATACGGTTTTATACAGGTTTTAGCCTAAACAACCACTCGGGATATTGAAATTTCATGTTCTGTCTGTCTCTAATTTCAAGCCGTTTTAGATGCAATACCAAAATGCCATTTGTTAGCAACGGGGCACTGTCTTTGGGCAAAAATTGGACGATACAGAGAATATTAGAGAATCACAATGAGAACCATGTAGAGTCAATCGTAATCTTCTCTGTATCGTTCCAATTTTAGCACAACTTTACCTCATGGTTCCACCTCATATAGTCTAAATAGAATAGAAGTACTGACCCCTTCTCTTCAGTTGCCAGGAAACTGAAGTGGAGGGGCATCACACCAGTCCACTTTTCAGGAGAGAACCATTCGGACACACCCACTCAGAAAATCACAGAAATTAAAACTAAGGCTTAGAGTTAATGAATTATATTGTTTGGGGTGGAAAAATACATTGGGAATAATAAAAAAAAAGAAAACATGAAAAAATAGTTTTTTTTTTAAAATGTATAGTGTGGTCCCTTTAAACTCTAAGATTATATTGTCTTCCACAGGGACAGAGGTGCTGAGTCATGTTATGCGTGTGCTCTTTGCAACACTGGGGTCCTATCTCTTCTACTGCATTGGGTACATGGTGCTACCCGGGATTGCATTTGGCATGAGGGCATGGAGGACTCTTCTTATCATTCTCTCCTCGTTGTCTGTGGCTTACATCCCATTATGGTGGTAAGTTCCTCGTATCCGCAGGGGTCATATCTGCAAGGGTCAGAGGTGTTGACTAAACAAGGCACACTGGAAGTGATCAACTCAACTCAAAAGTCAATCACATGGGTTCAGTAACTCGTTCAAAGAAATAGAGGCTATTCTTGGAAAGGGAAGTGGTGGCAAATGGTCGCCCTGGAGAAGGCCAGGAATATGGTGAATAGGCTAAATATTTCCCAGACTCTAACCATCTTGACACAGCAGGTGCGTGGCCCATTGACTCAGTGACACAAACTGTTTGTGCAGGTTGCTCCCAGAGTCTCCTCGGTGGCTGTTCACTCAGGGGAGAACAAGAGAGGCTGACGCCATACTGAGGTATGCAGCCAGGAAAAACAAGGTTGAAGCACCACTGGTCATCTTTAAAGAGGTAGAGGTAAGGTCCATTATGCTTGTTAGTGGAAGAGTCCCATGAAATCTTACTAGCTTCTTTATCAATGATGAAACTAATCCTGTTAAATGTCTTGTTTGATTTACTTTATAGAATGAGGTTTCACTGGCACCAAAACAATACACCTTCCTTGACATTCTGAAATCCAGAAACATAAGCTGTATCACACTGTTGTGTTTGCTTTTATGGTGAGTGCTTAATTCCGGTCTCATCTTTGTGATTATAGAGAAGGTTTAACATTCACAAATATTCTGATTAAAGAGAAGGTTTAACATTCTATTATCTTTTGAATATTTGCTTTTATTCTCAAGGGTGGCATTAAACATTGGCTATTTTGGACTCAGCTTGAACACTTCTAATCTAAGCGGAGATCCCTTCTTTAATTGCTTCTTATCAGCCGCCATTGAGGTCCCTGCTTATATTGCAACTACATGGCTTTTGAAGAAATGTCCCAGGAGAATACTGCTGTCAACGCTCCTCTTCACTGGAGGGGTGTTTCTCCTGCTTATCCAAATTGTCCCCAAAGGTATAAGTATTATTTTGTGTTACATGAAACCAACTTCACCTAATCTCACAAAAGCATCCATTCAAGTTTTTATCTGCATGATGGCACATCATGGCAGTATATACCTTGCACTTAGTTATCTAATTTATTGCCACAGCTAATAAAAACATAATCAGACACATTTGTCCTGACAAGGCCTCTCAGTTCAAAGTTATATAGAGGGTATGCGAATGCATAAAGTGAATGGCATACTGAGTGGCAAATCGAGTGGCAAAGTCAGTGGCAAAGTGAGTTTAACATCATGTAACGTTGTTTAATGCAATCAGATAACACTTTTCTGTTTGGATGTATGGGCTGTCAAGGCCAGAAAGTAGACTTTTGCCACTCAGTAGGCGTTCCCGCATAACTTCCGGGTCTGATGATGATGTCACGCGCATACTCCTATACTCACCCCCAAACAGAATATCTCATACAGTATCAAAGTGATTAATACTAACACATACTAACATGCGACATGTCATCTGCCTGTGACTGCAATCTGTTTCTGTTCGCGGATGACTCTGCTCTCGCCTAGTCTCAGGCAGCGACATATTGCAGGTTGAAAAGGCCCTTAACTCTGAACAACTCTGAACAAGATCTGCACCTGGTTCAATGTCAATAGACTCTCAATTCACATAGGTAAAACCGAATGTATCCTCATTGGATCTTGTCAGACACTCGGCAAAGTCGAAACATTCACAATCAAAGTATGTGTCACTGTGATAACAAGACAACATTAAAGTAGGTGACACTGTGATAACAAGAAAGAATTACTTCTCCTACCTGGGATGCATATTGGAGGCTAACCTATCCATGCAGTGATAAAATGACTACCAAGGTAATCAAAACCAACAAATTCGACCAACGAATTCGATTCTTGCAGAGGGTTGCCCCACCGATCAATTTTAAAACACGTAAGACTTCAAGTGATGCCCTTATTGGGCCACTCATTGATTACGGAATCCATATGGTATCGCAATGCCCAAATTGCCTTAAAGTTAAAGCTCCAAACAGCCCAGAACAAACTGATTAGGATCGTGCTTGGTCTTCCTCCTCCGGCCCACCTTAACAATTATCACTACAAAAGTGTGGGGGTGGCTCAAAGTAGCTGACAGAGTACAGCATCTTGCAATGGGCCTGGGCGGGGTTGCACCAGCTGTTACTAAGTTATAACGTAGCCTAGTTGTAACGTAAATGGCTTCTAAGTCAAGACTTACGCATTACTAAAATGTCAGGTGTTGCACCACACAAATTTGTTCTTACGTATCTCTAAGTAACAACTTAATATTTACACCTCCCCTTGGGTAGCACTAAGTCTTTACTAAGTAACCTATCTCTATGGGAGACTGGGAGTAGAGCAACTACACTACTAACGTGGCAGACAGCATTATATCGGCTATTTAATTAATTCAACAATGAAACGACCCATCTGTTTAAAACATACATTAAGCCCAATATACATTTCGGCCATTTGAAAATAGCCGATCTACAAGCTCACGATGTGTGTGCTATTAATAGAGTATTTTTATGTTGCAGGATTGATACTTTTTTAATTCATTTGAGTACTTTTCAACCACTGCACAGCACAACAGCGAATTGAACGGTGTGCTCTCTTTCCCTGTGTCTCCAAATATGCTTATATTACTTCACAACGGGGAAAGATGTATGAGGCCAATATAATTTGTGATACAATCCGTTTGCAGGGCAGTGCGCTGCGCAGGGATGCGCTCGCACTGTGCATGCATAACAGTGACTTTGTGTACTTGCCAGTGGAGAGACAGAGCTCTCTGTTGACAAAAGACGATACAAGCTTTACTAGAAACAGTTCGTTTTCATTGGATTCGGGAGCTATGACGTCATTTTATGCGACTATACATTACTTTAGGAACAGTCTACGCATTACTAGTTACGTTATGCCTTAAGCAGTCGTGGTGCAACACCTGTTAGTAACTCACTTAGTTACAAACTAACTAGTAAGCCTCTAGTAAGGACTTTACTCCCTAACTTAGGGCAGAACTTACGTTCTGGTGGTGCAACTGGCCCCTGGGTGTACAAGATACACTACACCTCAAAGATACCCATGTACCTGACAAACTACTTCCTAAAGGTCAAGGATGTCCACGATCACAACACCAGAGTCAGCTCCACTAATCACGTTCAACCTAGATTTAACACTATAAGGCTCTAATTTGTTCTCTAGCTATACCACCAACATGTGGAACGCCCTTCCGCAAGCCTTAAAGGAGTGCAAATCCCTAGCCTCCTTCAAAATGGGTCTGAAAAGTCACTTTCAGGCGGCAGCTACTCGAGACTTGTAAATAGACTAAGCCCCCATGTCCCCCCCCCCTTTTTTCTCCCCATTTTTCTGCTTTTGTAATTGATGTTATCCTATGCAAAGTACTCTGTTCTATCCGTCTGTCTTTCAATGTTATATGAAATACATAAAGCGGTTCCTGTGTAAATAAGCTGTGAAGCTTACTAGGATTTCCTTTTAGTTGACCTTGTACCAGTGATTTGTGCTGTAATGAAACTGTACTTTTTCCTATTGCAAACTTGTAATAAATTCTTTAATCAATCAATCCCATCAGCCTTCATTGTTCACAATCCCTGTTTTGCTTTCAGTACAGTTTTGCATGACAAACGTCATAAACAGCACAAGTCCAAAAAGATATTTAGTTAGTTTTAACGCAAACGCACGCCAGGGAACAATGTTTTTTATTGCTTTCCCACAGGGAAATACAACTAAATTCCTCTAAATGTGTTGCTTGTCCACAAGTGAATTACCGAAATAACATTTAAAGCCATCAATCCCATGCTCATTATTGGTGTGACTTTTACCTTCACACACCGGCAATAATTCTTACAAAATGGGCGTCAAATTTTGTCAAATGGTCTCTAACTAATTTTTTTCTGAATTAAATCTCTCCCCTACAGACCATCGTGAAATTGCTGTGGCCATGGAAATGATTGGGAAGTGTGCCTTCACCATGGCCTACACCACAGTGTACATCTACACAGTAGAGATCTACCCCACCGTGCTCAGGAACATGGGCCTTGGCATTTGTTCTTCAGCTGCCCGATTAGGCAGCATCACAGCTCCTTACATCGTCTATTTGGGTAAGTATTGTGTACTGTGCACTGTGTACTGTACTGTATGGAACACGAACACTAACCTCGCGTCACCAGACTTTCCACCTCAGCCGTGTGATCTGGTTTGGAAAAGATGAAAAGAATAAAACAGTGGTTGGTTAGTTCCTGCCACCCGATTACTACAACAAATTACAACATGGTGTAACGTTATTTCCGTAATAATGCGAATCACTACGCACTACGAGTTAGAATAAAAGATGAACATACCAAACCAGGCATTAGGTATACCAAAAGAAACAAAACGATTATACAAATTTAAACATTTTTTTTTACATTTTTGAGGCCGCAAGGCCGTTCTGGTTTGGTGGTTCCAGCAGCCTGTAGTCCGCCTCATGACTACAACATGACGTAACATTAACGTTAATTCTTTATAAACGGGGCTCTGAAACTATTTCATGATTTGTCCATGACTTTAATGATTCTGTCACCCATAATATGAAATAATGTTTTGGTTTAAATTGCATTCAACTACCGTATATGTCATTCTTTATCACTTTAAACTAATTGCAATTATATTAAATAAATTAAAGTAGTCATTTGGCTGTGGACCTCTTGTAACCTCAAGGACTCCACGGCGTCCCCGGACCCCACTTTGACGTACATTTCATATGCACAGTATCAGTGTGTGCACACCATGTTTTACAATGTACCTCTACTTTGTTGGGCGGTGTTTATATATCACCAATGTTTGTATTGTATTTGTGTTTGTTCACAGGCGCTTACAGTAAGTATCTACCATACATTCTCATGGGAAGTCTCACTATTGGCTCATCTGTGGCTAACCTCTTCCTTCCTGAGACCCTCAATAAGAACCTTCCAGAAACACTGGAGCAGATGCAGAAATGTCAAGGGTAGGTTCAAATCCCCTAAAGTTATTACAATATAATTAATTCACACGCAGCCTCTATGAACTTGAGAAATGATTTCAGCTTAAAGCTACCGGTATATGTTGCAGTTATGCCCTTTTTCATACAACGATTCTGAATAAAAGGGGGCATATCTTTATATAGATGAGTGATTCTCAACCTTTTTCATTTCAAGGATCCCCACTTTTGATATGCATGATTAGACCACAGGCCTCCATTTGATGCTGCTTGTTATCTCCAGGAATCTAGGGCCCTATTTCGTCCTTGCCCTACCCCTTATCCCTAAACTCTTTTGCCATTTTTTACTATTTTGAAAAACATTTTTAAATATTTCAAAAGCTGATCTACAAGCTCAGAACGTGTCGATGTAGATTGGCTATTTGAATGTTATTTGAATGTTTTTCAAAATAGTACAAAAGGCGTTTATGGCTAAGGGGTAAGGCATGGATAAAATATACTGTAGCTCCTAAAGGGATATTATATCGTCTACTCAGGCTTTTGGGAGCACTGCGGACAGTTTTTAAGTTGCTTGATTCAATATTTAGATATTTGTTATTCATTTCATCAGACATGCCCCCTTCCTATATCCATTGTAACTTCAAACTCAATTTTAACCATGGCTCTGGTGACTCATACTGTCCTAAATCATCTTAACTCAACTGTATTGTTACAGGTTTGATTTATCGACTGATTGATTGATTGATTGATTGATTGATTGATTGATTGATTGTTGTGCAGGTTGTGCAGGAGGAGGAAGAAGGACAATTATTCGGTAAAGGAAGAAAGAGTTGACCTTACTATTCCACGTGAAGTGAAATTCTGAGCAGACTCTTGTGAATTGTTGCCAAATCTCCACTACTTGACTTGACTCCTGTGTCAAGTAATCCTCCACATCCTACCAACGAGTCACAACACATATGTATCCAAGTTGTGTGTGACTAGTTATGCGTATGCCTCCACAGAACATCATAATCTTCCGATTTCATTTAATGTTAAAGGAGAAGATTTACAAAAAGGGTAATTTATATTTTGTCGTGACGTGTTTTTAAACATGCACTATATTATTTTGGATTGGATTTTTCTTTTCATCCTCATTTCAGAATATCGACAGAGCTCTTCTGACTGAAATTGCAACATATCTTGTAACACATATTATGGCATTGTTTCTGCTTTACATTTTTTGGTAATATTTGTACATTATTTTTGTAAAAATCTATTTTAGAGTTGAAGTTAGAATAAAGAATGTGACTGATATTCATTGTCTTCGCCAGGAGAGTATGTTTTCGCCCCTGTCCGTCCGTCTATCTGTATTGTATTGTATTGTATTGAATTGTATTGTATTTTATTACTCATGTTTTTAAGCAGGACCCCCTCAAAAATGAAATGCTGCGTCTCAAGGGGAAATCTCTTCAATAAAATCTGTGAAATCTGCATGATGTCTCACATATTGATAAAAAAAAATTAAATCGTAATCGTAATCCATAATTTTATGGAAACTTAAGTATTTGTGCCTTGTATTTTAGCAATTTTTTGAAATTAAAATGAAAAAGAAGGATCTATACTTTTCCATTCCATAGGCCTATAGCTACTCTTGGTCTATCGATAAATGTGTGTAATCTGTGTTCATGATGTGTTGAAATACAATGCATGTATTTGCAGAGAATCACTGTCTTTATTTACTTTTAATGTATTTTCTTTGCTAAATTGTTACTATATCGATTTTAAATTATTGAATCGTATCGTATTGCCATGAATTAACCAATATCTTCCATGTATTGTATCATCAACCATGTATCGTGAATTTGTGATTCACTGTTAAAACTAGTGAAAATAGCTGAACTACAAGCTAAAAATGCATTTCATCTTGATTCGTTGTGAGCTTGTACATAATAGCCTATTTTATCTTAAAATGACATCGATCAATTATTATCGATTAATTTACTAAATGATGGATTATAAATACAAAATATAAATAATTGACTACATGATTTTGTTGGATGCACTCCCAGGTGGATGTTCTCTTCTCTACACGTCTGGAAGGTACCCCCTCCATATAATGGGGAACATATTATGTTCCCCATTCTCAACTGTTTTTATTGTATTTGTGATACTTGCTTTGGCAATGTAAACGTATGTTTTCTCATGCCAAATAAAGCTCCTTTGAATTGAATTGAATTGGAAGGTCACAGACGTAACTGTAGTACTGGTAGCACCCGAGACTAACAGTGGGGGGCAGCAATACGCCAAAGTCGGCAACTGGCAGCAGAAGAACATTCAACATTATTCCCACAATGCAGTTGTGAAAACAACATGGTGACTTTTGTTGACAAGGGAGTGAAATATTGAGTGAAATACAAAAGAAAAGCAGCAGGACGACATTTGTTAGCTGCTCAACCACTGAAACAGAAGGCGAGATCAAGATGAAGTAATTCACGTTGTGTTTTCATCTATTTATCACTGAAGGTGAACGAGTCTTTTTTAATCTATTGGGTAATTATAGAGCCTCACACTTTGTCGTTATGTATATAGCCATAAATTATAACTTCCAGGAGAGGGCGCTAATATGCGGACGTTATGTCTCTCCTGGAGTTATAAGGCAGAGTCATATGGCTCTCGCTGGTTGAGTCCCAACGTCCATACTAAGCTCAAAACATGTACAAATCAATAAGTTGCTCACCGAGTCGTCGAAACAGCTTTATATCTACCGTCCAGCACACTCGTTGGCATGTGTTAGTCCATATGTTTCTAATAAATTAATGTTTACTCAAACTTCTCCGAGTCGCTTTCCTTGTTTTTGAACTGCTTGGGTAAAAAATAGGGATGCGAAGATATACCGGTTTGATTGATTGATTGATTGAAGGCTTTATTAGAAGTTTGCATAGGAAAATGTACAGATTCATGACGGTACAGTTCACTGGTACAAGGTCTACTAAAAGGAGATCCATGAAAAGACTAAGCTTATTTCAACAGGAAACCATTTAAGTATCTCATATAACATTGAATGACAGACAAATAGAACACAGTACTATGCAGTAGATATAAAGAAAAGAAAAAAAAAAGAAAACATTAAGTCTAAACAAACAGTAAGTATATACAAGGAAGGGGCAGGGGAGGGGAGGGTTGGGCTAGGTTTTTACCAGTTGCGAACGGCTGCTGCCTGTAAGTGGTTTTTCAGGGCAATTTTAAAGGATGCTAGTGATCCACACTCCTTTATGGCCTTCGGTAAGGCATTCCACATTTTTGTGGTATAGCAGAAGAACGAGTTTGACCCTTTCTTTGAGTTGACTCTGGGTTGAACGTGATCTGTGGCACTGCCTCTGGTGTTGTAATTGTACGGATCGTAATCGCGATACAAACGTCCGCGATACGGTTGAATCGGTTCATTCAGTGTGTACCGGTACAATAGACGGCCGAAATCGTGATGGATCGGGGAAAGTCCTGATCTGGCGAAGCCCGAACTGGCGAACAGGGGAAATGTCCCCTACCGTAGCGATCTGGCGAATCGTTTTATTGTCTTAAACATGGCTCTGTTTTAAGGTATTTTTCGTAGTTATTGAGTGCTTGCGCATTGGTCACAGGCGGAGCCGCTCGATTGTCCACGACACTGCAAGCGGCGCGAAGGCCAGCGGACCAGGGCCAGGGCCCGCGCGAGTTACGAAGCCGTGGTGAATGCAATCGTTATATTTATGCCCAGGCCGTAAGGCCTGGGCAAGCGCACGATAAACGCCCTGTCCAGAAGGATTAAACGAAAAAGATGAAAAAAATGCAGAAGGTTTTTTTTCCCTTTTTCTTTCGCCAGATCGCTACGGTAGGGGACATTTCCCCTGTTCGCCAGTTCGGGCTTCGCCAAAAAGGTACGTACCCATGGATCGTACCGTGAGTGTCTGGATCGGTAAATTCCGCGATTGTATCGGTTCTTCCATATAGTATTTCATTCTATCCTGTGTTTCCGAGGCGCCATGAATGCACCATCATCAGCCGTTCAACCCCCTCCCCAAAAGCCAGTCTTTAACGCGAGCTGCGACTCGGACAGACGGACAGCATCTGCACTCTGCATGCAGGCAACCAGGGAGACAGACAGTGCAGCGAAATGCGAGTGAATCAACACGGACAAGATTAGTTGTACAGTGTTTAGCTTTATAACATCCAAGTCCGCTGCGCTGATTGTTGTCACAGAGTAGCACAGGCTGATCGAGTGATATGTAATCAACAGCCGTTTCTTAGCGAATCTCCGACGGACAATTGATTGAGATCATCTTCTGCGCTATATTAACTGCACACACACAACAACAATGTTGCTGAGTGTTGTAGGACTACTGCTTGCGTTTAAAACAAAGTATTTGTCACTGTTCTACAACTTTCCTGTTGATGCAAGCAACTCTCACTTTCTCTGCTGCTAGTTCTGCTGGGAAAGAAGCCTAATTTATACATCGCAGTACAAGGGTGTCGCACCTAAAATAGCAGACCTACAAGCTCACAATGCGTCGTGGATGCGACGCGCTGTGAGCTTGTAGGTCTGTTTTAAAACATTTTGGCTATAAAAATGGCATAATCCTGGATTAAATATAATATAATATAATATAATATAATATAATAATACAAACCAGGGAGGGACTTTATTGTTTTTCAGGTCAAGGACCCCTTAGCTCAGACAGAGATCAAGCAGGGACCCTCGCTGTAGGCTAGGCATTATAGCCTACTGTATCACACAAATATTTGGCAGGCCCCCTGTAATAACCCTGGATGGGGTCCCTGACTCCCAGTTGAAGACATATAGGCCTACTAATAATGACATAGAACTTCTATATGATTAGTTATGAAACAATTCTACAATAGCCAGCAGCTTTGTGTTCTCCCAGAATACTATAGGCCTATGTTGGGTTGTTAGACAGAGCCTAGTACTACAGTGAAACAATAAATTGCCTTGAATTTAAATTTCATACATTTTTAGTCGCTATGTTTTGTAAATTTTGGGATTTGGGCTTGAATCGTGGTGAATCGTGAATCGTATCGGGAACAGGGGTGGATCGCGATGTATCGTATCGGCAGGATTTCAATGTATCGCAATTATATCGTATCGCTGGCAGTGTATCGAGGTCCGTATCGTATCGCCTCAGTGGTCGAGATTCACATCCCTAGTAAAAATGGCCGAACATATCACGTGACGTTGATCGCCGTTGCTTCTTCTTCTTCTTCTTCTTATTTATTTCCTGGCAGCGTGCACATTGATTTGTGTATTGCTGCCCTCCACCGGTCGGGAGTATTTCACACTTGTACTGTCCCATTTCAAGTTTAAAAATTATGTCCACCCATGTTCCCCCAACTGTTCCCATTCCCCACAGTTTCTCTTAGTCGTTCCCCCTTATCCACTCGTTTGAGTAGAAAATCCTTCCCTCAGTGTTGTCTAAATCCTCTCCCGTCACGTCCACCACATTGAGGAATCTCTTTGCTGCATCGAGCACCATTTTAATTCTCTCCGACTTGATTTTTATTTCTGCAGCGCAATTGATAACCATAGCAATAAATGCTAGGAAATGCCTCTTGTCCATGGTGACGTTCATGTTCTTTTTGTCTGTCTTTTCTTCTGTTTTCTCCTTTTCTGCTGGTACTGTTGTAGCCCTAGTGCTCTCCTCCACTCTCCTCACCGCTTCTGAATAAGACATTTGTCCCCTTGCTTCTTCTCTAACTCGACTCACCCTTACCTCCTGCATTTTCCTTGGGCATTCTGCTGCCCCAGCATAATGCTCGCCGCTACAGTGTAAACACCTTGCTTGTTCTTTACACTTCTCCTCCTCACAGCTGTCCTTCCCGCACCTACCACATCTCCTGTCTCTCCCACAAACGGCTGCGACATGTCCGTATTCCTGACACCTGTAACACCTCAGTGGTGCTCTCACGAACGGCCTGACCCTGTAGCAAACATAATCATGGTATATTCTTTCTGGTAGCACACTCCCTTTAAAGGTCAGGCGTACTGACTTTGTTTTCTCTCGCTCTTCGTTTCTGTATCGCGTTAGCCTTCTAGCTTCAGTTACTCCACACACTTCAAGGAACTCGTCTTCCCTCATTGTCAGGGGCACTCCACTTATTACTCCCCTTCTCTTTTCTCTTCCCTCAAGTCGGAAACAGCTCACTGGGCACTCTCCAAATAACCTGATTCGAACTGCTTTCTTCTCCTGCTCCTCGTCTTTGCACTGAATAATCACCATTCCAGTCCTAGTGATCCTCACCAGCTCTACCTTCCCAATTTCTCCTTCCACAAATTTCCCTACTTGGCGTGGGTCCATGAATACTCCATCTCTCTGCTCATCAGCTGTCATCCCCACCACATATTTCGCTCTGGCATCTACTGATCCTCTGGAGTCTCCCCTCCTTCTCTTCTCTGCTCGGCCCGACATGGTTACAAAACCACCTGTGTTCTCCTCCACCGCTCTCACTACTCCACCTCCTCCTTCTGTTTGGCTTTGAACTTCGCGCTCTGTCTCCGTCTCCGACTCCATTTCCTCCTCCGAGTCTGACTCTGCTGCTTGGTGCCACATAGCGTCCGCCATGCTTCGCACCCCCCGGCTCCTACGTCACCGTAGTCCCGGAAAGAGTACTCACTGGAGGCTCTCCTGATCGCCGTTGTGATTCGCTCATACTAGGACATGACGTTTTTGTATGCGGAAGTATTCCAACGTTCTGTAGTTCTGAAGCGTTCTGTAGGCGGAAGCATTCCGACGAGGACACGTGAGTCTCGGAGAAGTTTGAGTAAACATTAATTTATTAGAAACATATGGACTAACACATGCCAACGAGTGTGCTGGATGGTAGATATAAAGCTGTTTCGACGACTCCGTGAGCAACTTATTAATTTGTACATGTTTTGAGCTTAGTATGGACGTTGGGACTCAACCAGCGAGAGCCATATGACTCTGCCTTATAACTCCAGGAGAGACATAACGTCCGAATATTAGCGCCCTCTCCTGGAAGTTATAATTTATGGCTATACAGTATATAAAGGGCACGGCTACATTAACTTTTTGAGGCACTTGTCCTTTGGACAAGTACATTTCCCATTCACTTGTCTGGGGCCGGGCACAAAAGTAACTTGTCTGATGATTTCACAGTCATTTCTTAAATGCATGCATAGGAGTCAGGCATTGAAATAAAATGAATAACAAAAACAAAAGGACTGTAACGACCCCGCCTTGCTCCCTCCACCCCCACTCCATAGTATGGGCAGTCCATAGTCTGTATACAGCACAAAGCTGCCAGGAGCGTCACAGAAAAAGTGAAACCAAGAGCCACTTGTCCAACGCACAAGTACATTTTTAATGCACTTTTCCGTAAGGATTTATTAGTTGTACCAGACAACAGGACCAGCCTTAGTGTCAAGCCCTGCAGGGCATGAAGCTTTTTGGAACAAATGGCGGCATTTATTTTTTCTCAATATGATTTCAATAGTATACAAAGAAAAGAAAAAAGTATCACATTTAAAACCCTCACGTTGTGTGTGCGTAATCTGTGGGAAGTATGTGTCTCTGATGTCTTGGTATAGTGGGCAGTTGGTTAGAAAGTGTAGCTCTGTTTCCACCACATTCCACCACATTCTGAGCTGCAAGTGTCCTCAGTCTAACAGCCTCTCTGTGCAGCTCTCACAGTTCAAAGCAGCAGACAGTAATGTATCACAGGTTATTTCACTCATGCAAACAGTGATGTGAAACAAAGAAAAACACTTTTATTTTGAGGACACAATACTGCCTCTACAAACTGCTGCTCTAGGCAGCTGAATGGTTTGCCTATATGCACGTGCCGGCACTGGTGGTTAATATCCATATAACTGAACCAATGAGGTGCAAACTGCAAAAACTTAGCTTTTAAACGAGTAGTGTCTTTACTCTGTCCACTAATGTTAATTTGATTATCAAGTTAAGTTAGAAGTAAACTCTAACTTCATGCACCAGGCGTTGAATCCTTACCAATTAATGATGTTTATAGACAGTTGATCAGGCCTAGAATGCCCAATGGCTTTGAAAATAGTTTCCCTGTCTTGTTCATGGGCTGAAACTTTACAGTTTAGTTCCAAACTGCTGTTGTTATAATTAGTGATGCTGTGATATGTTTCACCTTCGTTACGACATACGATTTGGCAGTATCTAAATCAATACCATTCCGATATGGGCCGATACAATACAGCACATATTTAAGTCTTTCTATGATATCTGATATCTGGCAGGCTGCACACTTTTATAAATGTACTATTTATTTGTACTATTTATTTCAGATTTTGTAGTCTGGAATGTTAACTCTCCTACTGCCAGATTATTTATTTATTTATTGGGTCTGGTGCCATCAAAAAGCGGCTTACCTTTGCAACGTTATAGTAGATAGACAGACAGACATTTATTTATTTATTTTTATTTTTTTGGGTTGTGCAATAGTGCACTTTGGTCTGCCAGGCAGCAGAGGGCGGCGTCATGCGAGAATGAATGTGAATTTGCCTGTTATGTGTTGAAGAAGAAGAAGACCAGTCACTGGCCACAGCGCCTCAGAGCCAGAGAAATCAACAAGGAAGTGAATTGTTCTCCGTTGATGTTAACGCATAATGGATTTTTTACACCATCACCGCGGAAAATGTGTTTACAATACACGGCCGCGCAACCCCTCATCAGCTTACAGTCATCAGACGAACGAACCGAACGAGCGCCGTATTGGCGGAGAGGTCTTGCGAATTGGGGCGAACGTGAACGTTCAAAGCGTGGGGAGAGTTAAAGGGCAATTCCAGGCTAAACCATATTCCCCCTTAATTGGCCTTTTATCATGATTCTTCCTACCTGCTTTGGTGGATTTCTGTTATTGTAGCCCCTCTTCATAGATCTCCCGAGTCGTCCTGACCCCTCCTCACAGCGAAAATGCGTCTAAATATACACAGACAAAAGTGAAATTTTTTGCTCTTCCAAAGTTACTTTTTTCTTCATGAATCTTCTTTTTATAGTTCCAAGAGACGAATCAACGTGCTGTTAGATCCACCACTTGCAGTAATCGATGAGCTGATGGCTGTGTTTACTTTCCACAGAGCTTAGGCGATTTCCGGTTACTACGCTTTTTGCGTAACCTACGCATCTACATAACGTAAGTACATAACTAAAGGTATTCTAGAAGCTTACTACGCTAGAAGCGTAAGTTAACCGATTTGTCTCTTGGAACTATAAAAAGAAGATTCATGAAGAAAAAAGTAACTTTGGTTTTGTCTGTGTATATTTAGACGCATTTACGCTGTCTATGGCAACGTTGGTTGTTGGGCTTGGGACTTGGGAGCCAGCATGTGGTTGCGTCTTTTTTGCAAGTTTTTCACTGGGCTGCTAACACAAAAACGGATATCCGACATGTGTTTTTTTTGTGCCTATATCGCTTCGATATGCGATACATATAGCCTATCGTTTTGTGGCATACTAGTTATGATTGTCAAAGGTTTTCTCCTTATTTTTCAAAGTAGGCCTATATAGTGTGTATACCTCAAGTTCATTGTTCACACTTTTACAACAGCGTTAAAGGTATGGGTGAAATAGTTTTGTATAAGATTAGGCCTATACATTCCACAGGAAAACAGACAGAATTTGTGCAGTACATACTGCATTTTTTACTATTTTCTTAAACCAGGTTGTAATCAACAACCTGAAGGATCTTACTGCGATGTGTGTGTGACGTCATTAAAATTGTGTCCCCCCCAAACATTGAATCACCAATATACAACACTGGTCTCCGGACCTCCGTTTTAGAACCACCATTTTAGAGCCCTTTGTAAACAATGGTTAGAGCCATGGGCTGTCCTTTAATATCCTGGGTGGGCCGATAACCATATAAGGAGAGCTACGCCCAAATATGGAGTGTGTTTTCTAATGTCAATGTGTTGTCATGGTTTCAGCCGCAAACTAGTCAGTCAGCACCTACCTGTATATGGGCACAAAAGAGAATGCCCATATATGGGCATACCCTGATGACATGCAGCGATGTCTATATATGGGCTTAAAAGGGGCAAGGACTGAAGGTCTTTGCACACTGTTGCATTTCTTTGGCCGAATATCAGATTTTCGCAACTGTCGCCACTGGGTCCCTTGCTCTGTCTCTCTCTCCTTGGTCTGAAAAAAAAAATGTTTTGGTGGATTTAGGATTGGGAAATGCAACGAAATAACGCAGCAGTGTGCAACCAGCTTTACAGATACAGAGAGCCACAGATCTGACCATTAAGCCCATATATGGTCATGTCACATGCGCATATATAATGGATCCGACGACTTAAGCCCCTGATACACGTAGCAATATCAACCAGCAACGACTAGAGGCGTCAATTGAGTATGGCCATTGGCAGGGTCATTGGATTAATCTTTTTGTGCCTTCACGCGTGCAAGACACCAGTCATGTTGCCATACCTTATCAACAGGCATGAATTTATTTTAGGAAGTACGTGGGACATGGGACATACATGGGACACAGCAGACACAACACTATGATATATGTTATTGGTCGGACATATTGGTCGGATCGGCAGTGCGACGCAGAACCTCTCGTATAATAATACTCACTGACCATGTTTTAGGGGAGAAAATAATCATGGAACCCCATATTTAAATTCCTTATTCAATTCCTTCATTTCAGACCAGTGTGTGGAGTCCAGACCGCAGGGAAGAAGATGAACCCAGACTCAGCCAGGGACTTTTTTATTAAACAGGAAGAACCTGAAGACCACCCACACCTCGGTACGTATTTTAACTGTATGATGATCTTGGCAAACGAATATAATCATGGCACTGATAATATCCGGATATGTTACCTGGACTCTTTGTGTTATCCTTTTGGCCTAAATATTTTACTGTACCTCTGTGCTATATTATATAATATTTAATTTTATATATTTTGACTAATAAAGTATTCAATCAATAACTCAATCAATCTATATATCCATAGGCATTATTAAATATGCAATACAAAAGAAAAACTGCAGCATATAGCACATTTTCTATAGAGTGACCGATATAGACCAAAGCATCTAGAGCAGTGTATGTAACACAGCAATAGCCGCCAAGTGAATGACATGAAAAAGAAGCACCTCTAGCCATGAAAGAAATAAATGGTTAAAGTTTGTTAGTAGTTGAAAACTATGAAAACAGATTTTAACCACTATCCACAACTTTCCAACATCCCATCGTGCATTGAGCAGAAGTTGGACGGAGCTTCCGGCGCCGCAGCCGAGTGTGATCTACAAGCTCACAACGGTTGCATCTGTGACGCGACGTGAGCTTGTATGTCTGCTGTTAACCGGAAGTGTGGTGCAAAAAATTCTCCAGTAACCTCCCGCGGAAAGAGGTGGTTAGCATCCCTATGCTACGGTTCTGCTAATCTCTCAAGAACAGATTCTGAGCTGCGTAGAGTGTAGTCTTGGAGGATTCACCTCGATATGTGGGCTGCAGAAGCGTTGACACTGTGATTTTTTATTTTTACTTATTTTTTATTAGATATGGGTAACCTCGGACGGCATCTTTGCTTCCAGATACCCATACTCAGATTGTGTGCTGGGCTGACTTCCGGCCCAGAGATATAATGGTTTCTTCCCAGAAGTTCTTCTCGCCCCCCTAGTGGCGAAAAAAAAAGAACTTCTGGGAACTCAGATTATGTAGAGTGTGGAGAGCTAGAAATGTGTAGAGCTAGGAATGTTAACAATGTAAACATAGTCACCTGGACAGGAAGAGGAAAGCTGAGGGCGGACCAAACAGCCCTACTTCCTGTTATTTGCGCTCTATTGAATGAGGCAAATTCAAAGGAGAAAAAAAGCAGCTGTTTATTTGTTTATTTTTGCCGTTCGGTTCCCAGATTGTGGTTCTGCTACAAGCTCACAATGCATCATGAAAGATTTGGCGTAGTTAAAAAGAAGACTGAGTGAAAGCATAAGAGTCGACCCTGCTCAACATTGGTATTACTGTAGTTCAACCAATACGTATTTTTCCCCCCACACTTTCAGATAATAACAGTGGTTGTAATGGGGACATAGCTAGATGCCAATAAGTGAATACATATATATTTGTTTTGACGTTTTACATCAAAAGTCATAATTACTCCCTGTCAAACAAATCATGGGATTACATTGGCAGTTAAGTACGTATGAAATTAAGAAAAAGACAACAGAAATTTGGTTAAGGTCATTTAATTATTAAAAGTTTGACCTCTGAAGAGTGAACAGTAGTAGTACCCTTTGGGAACAGGACCATTCTCCATGTTAATTCTTTCAATTGCTTCCTCTATCCAACCAAAAAAATAAATAAAATCTGCACTTTAGCCTGAAAATGGCACCAGATATGAAAAACATTGAGGTAGGAAATTGACCAAGGACGGGGCCAATTGTCGAGTAGGAAATCAACTTATCTAAGAAAAGCAAAGCAAAGGAATTTGATTTGTTAAAAGAACTGTGCCGTCAATTTACCGTTGGAATAATAGCAGCGTTCCGTAGCCGGTCGCCTGACCCGTGGTAAGTAAAAGTCTGCATTATTGTTATCCTTTCAGTTGGACTATAAGATATTACGTCCATATCATTAAAATACCGGTATCCATGAAATCAAGTCTTCATGGGGTGAGTAATCGATTGAAAAAAGTCATTTTGGTGGATGAACTATCCCTTTAAGGAATCCAGTGTTAGTCATCATGTTATTTTTCTGCTCCTAGACATCCTGCACATTGTTGTGTGTAAAGAGGAGGTTTCTCCTGAACAACAGGAGAGGGGCTCCAGTCAGCTCCAGGAGGAACCAGAGCCTCCACACATTAAGGAGGAGATACTTCAAAGACCAGAGGAGCCTGATGGGTTAACGTCCACATTACCAGCAGTGAAAAGTGAAGACGATGATGAAGACGACATCTCTTCGCACTGTTCTGGAGTTGAAGTCGAGCTTGAATCTGACTCCAGTGGAGGTCAGTCAGTGTTAAACACAGGGACATGACGTACATGTGTGGGGAAAGAAACTGGGTGTTGGAATAAGAGGTTGATGAAAAATACAATGAAATCAGAAAAAATAACAGGGAAGCCGAAATTCTCCTCATTTTATACTCGACAGTTTTAACCTACCTCGCCCCTTCTCCCCCCTTTCTCTCTCTCTTCTCTGCCCCCCTCCCCCCCTCTCTCTCAGGAGACACTGGAGAAAAACCTTACCACTGTGAACATTGTGGCAAGAGTTTCAGTGAGTCATCTAGTCTGAAGAAACACGAGCGTGTTCACACTGGAGAAAAACCTTTTCACTGTAAACATTGTGACAAGAGTTTCAGTATATCATCTAACCTGAAGAGACACCAGCATGTTCACACTGGAGAAAAATCTTACCACTGTGAACATTGTGACAAGAGTTTCAGTGAGTCATCTAGCCTGAAGTCACACCGGCGTATCCACACTGGAGAAAAACCTTTTCACTGTCAACATTGTGACAAGAGTTTCAGAACGGCAAGTAGTCTGACAACACACCAGCGTGTTCACACTGGAGAAAGACCTTTTCACTGTAACCATTGTGACAAGAGTTTCAGTGAGTCGTCTAACCTGAAGAGACACCTGCGTCTTCACACTGGAGTAAAACCTCACCACTGTGAACTTTGTGGCAAGAGTTTCAGTGAGTCATCTAACCTGAAGAAACACCTGCATGCTGTCCACACTGGAGAAAAAACCTGATTGATGCCACCGATCTAAAAAGTGTTTCAAGGGATATTCCACTTTCAACAGCTTACAGGGGACGGGCTTCTCTCCACATACACACCCATCAAACTTAATTTTAACCATGATAGATTCATAAAAAAAAAACATTATTTTTTCAAATGACTCATACTACCCTCCTAATACATGAGCAGACTGTGTTTTTTCCATAACTTTTTTCATTTATTTTGAATAATTATTTGGGAAAATGGAAAAAATGAAATACAGAAAATAATTATTAAAAATAAATGAAAAAAGTTATTGAAAAAAAGAAACGGCCTGCTCACATATTAGGAAGATATTATGAGTTAAAATTGAGTTTGAAGTTACAATGGGTGTGTGTGGGGAGAGGGCCTGGAGGGCCTGGTAACATTTACATAAAATATCTAAATATTGAATCAAGCAAATTAAAAACTGTTCAGGGTGTTCATAAAAGCCTGATTAGACGATAAAATTACCAAAAGTTTTTTTGAAAGTGAAATATCCCTTTCAGTTTGTCAAGTAGTCTGTAGGCACACCAGCGTATCCACATTCCACACTGGAGAAAACCTTTCCAGTGTAGGCTATACATTGTGACACGAGTTTCAGTTGTTGTGGTCATTTAAAAATACTCCGTAGCTCTCTCTCTCTCTCTCTCTCTCTCTCTCTCTCTCTCTCTCTCTCTCTGTGTGTGTGTTAATTCAATTAATCGCAACTAACTCACTGTTATGTTAATCGCGATTAATTATTTTAGTCACAGTCAATCACACATTTATTTATTTCAGCCATTTGGCCTATTGGTAGTTTAGGACACAGCTCTGTGTGTGTGAGCATGTATGCTGCAATATGTTTTGCTGTTATGTGTTGTGGATTTCCATAGTCATTGTAGATGTTACAGTACCATTAGTGTTGTTAGCCCACAACTCATTATAGGCATTACATTTATTTCTTTAAAGGTGATACACCATGAAATTTCACTTTTCCTATTTTAAAACCTTTTTTGGGGGTCCCACTAGCACCTTCTATCCTCACAAAGTCCCATTTCTGACCGTTGTCTTTCTCTGGTTTTGAGAAGGCGAAGGTTAAAAGTATCCCACGGGTTCTCAAAACAGGCTATCCAGATTTGCTGCCGATGATGACGTCATCATCGGCCGTTTTTGAAAAAAAATCTTAAAAAACCACCTTTGGCAGTTCAGGCCAAAGGTGGTATTGCAGCTGAAAATGCTCTGAAAGCCATTTAAAAATGAGAGGGGCTCTCTATTCAGGAGTGGTAATTTAGCGTCAAACCTTTTGAAAAACGCTTTTTGGGACATAAACAATATGACAAATACTTTTTAAATGCATGGTGTATCACCTTTAAGCTACTTTCAATGGAGAGCTAAATGCTATTATATTGGAATGTAACATTGTGCTCAATTTATGTTTGTTTTATTTTGTAGAATCATGTATGAGTTCCATCATTTAGTGTTATATATATTTATTAATGCTGTCCAAAGATTAAAAATTTTAATCGCGATTAATCGCATGATTTTTGTAGTTAATCGCGCGATTAATCGCATAATAAAGACATATTTTTTATTGGCTCAAACTTGCATAATATGTTGTATTTGGTGCAAATAAATGTATTTTTTATAATTATACTATACTTTTATTATGTATCCAATACATTATAAACTCAATGTTATTTATTTCATTATGTTATAAATTATAACCCCTCTGCACTACATAATTTAAGGCAGTGGTGGTTTTCAACCAGTGGTCCTTGAGGGGGTTCCAGCTAAACAGTGGTGTAAAGTAACTAAGTACATTTACTTATATTAAAATATATATTTTAGAGTACAGTTATAAGCATAAAGTGGACACTACAGTACTCATATTACTTATATGTGATGTTACAGTCAGTAAATCAATATGCCTGTCTGTTATTTGTTGGGCTTGAGTTTATGAGTTTATGATTTTTTCTCCCATGGAAACCTTTTGTTACTTGAAGAAGATTCTGGACAGTATTTGCCATTGTTCCAATAATAACAATAATAAACATGCATTTGCATAAAGCAAGCATTTTTCTACTCCCATGTTGATGAGATCTGTTTAAGACAGATTTAGAACGGATACAAAATATGTGATTAATTTCTGATTAATCATGATTAATTAACTATGGACAATCGATTAGCGTGTTAATCCTGGTGAGGAGAGGAAACGCGCTGCAGCATTCTTTAAAGTTATACCATGTAACTTTTTTTATAAAACAAATCTTAAAATGGTCCTAGCTGTTAAATCGCTAAAGTTTTAGAACCCCCACTCCGTTATTTTCAGCTTCTAAAGCCTTCTCTTTATATATTTTCTATGATCCCTGCCCGGGACCGGTTTTCGCGGAAAAATTGCGTCATCACACTACCGGCCAATCACAGCGAGGGTTATACACTGCCGGCCAATCACAGCGCAGAACATACACTGCCGGGCTCTCTGGTGGGTTTAGGAAACACGCCTTCAGGAAGTACACTGCAGTGTTTACACTGGAGGAGTCTAGCATGTAACTCCCCCAACCGCTGCTCGTAGAAGGACACGGGAGACCTCATTGAAAGCGTCTCGGCGAGGCGAGGCGGACGCGGTGGTCTGACGGCCCGGTCCGCGAGCGAAAAACGGACGAAAAAAGCAAACGCGACCGCGGTTTGCTATACTGCTACAGACCACCAGTTGAGCAACTTACACAGTATAGCTTTAATAGTTGTCATTTTGCAATTGTTTTCTTTAGCAGAGGACTACACCAAATCCCTTTGGGAAAAATAGCTGATCTTCAAGCTCACTAAAGCAAAAGTGTTATTTTGGCTAATGTTTCCTAGCCTGATTTCAGACTCAGCTCACGCTTTAGTCTGAAACTGTGCTCCATTCTGAGCGATTTACGGGGGACTTTTTTGCGAGCGTGCACGCGCGTGTCCGCGCGCGAGTGATCGCGACGCACGGTGATCGAGACGCACGGTGGACGCGACGCACCGTCGGGGAGTGTGTGTGTGAGATTGTGTGTGTGTCTCTGTCTGTGCCAGTGACTGCTTCCACACAGAACTGCGACCAGAAACTTGTAATCAACATTAAACAACTTGGTGAAATCAGTGCGCTCGTGCGTGTGTGTGTGTGTGCCTTCCTCAGCCTGCCTGTGTGTGTGTGTGTGTGTGTGTGTGTGTGAACTTCGTTTGAATCGTTTCAACTGCTGCGGGAATTGGATATTCGTTAGACCCACCCCACCCCCACCCCCACCCCGCGCGCTCATTGGACAGCCGAAAATAAAAACCGATTCATGTACTAAGCTCCAGACCAGAGAAAGAGTCCACTCTGAGAGTGGGCGGGGTCTCTGGTCTGGAGCAGGCTAAATGTTTCCCCCAGAACATGGATGCTGGGGTTCAAGGGGTTAATATTATAATATACAAAAACTGTGCATACATAGTGAGATTTTACTCAGGCCAAGGACCCCTTAGTTGAGAGAGAAATGAAGCAGGGACCCCCACAACTTTTTTTTCTTATATTTCATTATAGTTTCATTATTTGACAGCACGGTCATCAGTGCATTAATAAACTTGACATTTCACTCTGTACAATAGTCTGCTCTTTTCCCCCTCTACACCAAACACCACCTTTGCTGTAAATAGCCGATCTACAAGCTCACAACGTCTCGCGCTCTTGTAGATCTGCTATTATTGGCTAAAGTTCTCAGAATATGGACGCAATATTATTATTATAAGGCCTACTGCTGGAAGCTATAATTTCCTAAATCACCACTAGAGTGCAGCATTACCCCATTGATACACTGTGCTTGATTAGCCTGCCGTTAAAAACTAGGAACTGTCAGAGGTCTCCATACCACGGTTTCCACCGTACCTGTTTTTCACTGACGAAAACTAAATAAGAACTAAACTGAACTAAGATTAAATATTGACGATTTCTTCAACAAATAAAAACTAGACAATGTTAGGGACGGACTAGTGGGAGAAGTGATCCATCCAGTAGATCTAAAAGACAAGACTCATATTTTATTTTTGCTATCTTGTATTCTTTTCATTTCTGATTTCTGTTATGTGTTAAGTTTTTTCCCTTTTTTTTTTGTTATTGTTTTTTCATAGTTCTGTTGTCTGTCATGTGAATTAATTGAGTACAAAGAAAGGCCCCAATGTACCCCCAATGTAAACAATTGTGCTTTCTTGGGTTTTAATCCTATTAGTAGACATTGAACTGTCTTGTCCTGTGATGTGCTTTTCCTATGCAAACTGCTAATAAAATAATGTTAAATAAATCAATCAGTCAATCAAAACCAGAATTTTTGGTATTTCTGCGGGCCCAGAACTTGGAATAGTGTGTGTTTCAACCCGGACAATATAGAGTGAAGGACGAGCACCGTTTCCGTCCCTCTCTCTCGTCCGAGTTGAAACACACCGTAAACAGAGCAGTGCTTTCTAAACAGTGGAGACTAGAATCCTCACTTTAGATCTGTGTTAAAGTGTGTTTTCCACCAGGAGACATTCTTGGAGAAGGTATGTTTGTTTTTGTTGTTTACATAGATTAATTGTAACATGGAAGAAAAGGGCTTTTCACTAGTATGGCAGTGAACCTGAACTGTGTTTACTACAGTAATAATAATACATTAATATTTACCTTAAAGAGGGAACATTTTCTAACAGAGAGAGAATAACATTGCAATATTGATTATATTTTCCAAATATTAACTAAACTGCAAACATATTGAAGTGAAAAAATACCTTTAAAGGTTTTGAATTATACTTGCATTTCTGAAGCAATGTGTTTATGAAGGAAGACGTGAGGCGTGAAGGCATATCCGAATAGAGAGCTATTAATAAAACATAGGTACTTTAATGCTGCAGAGATTAATCCTAGATGAAATGGCCTTTCCTCTGGCGCCAGCCTTTGGACACATTGTCCACTTGGACACAATATGTGTCAAAATGTAATGGTCAGATTGTCATGAAACTTGATAGGTGCATTCATGCTTGCAGATTAAGCCTAACCAAGTGCCTGTTGAATTGCTTCATTTCAGACCAGTGTGTGGAGACCAGACTTCAGGTGAAGATGAACTCTCCAGACACAGCCAGGGCCATTTCTATTAAACAGGAGGAATCTGAAGATCACCCACACTTCAGTAAGTTTAACCACTTGAACTTGAACCCTAGCATCGCTATGCAGGGGGAACATTTGCTGAAAATAGTCTACAAGCTCACAATTTGCCAAGTATTATGTTTTTTTTTTGTTTGTTTTTTTTGATAATTTTATGATTCAAAAAGGGGATCTCTGATAAAAAAAATCAAATCAAAGACTGTAAAAAAAAAAAAGTAGCTTTATTTCGACATGTCGGTCATTTAGACCTTGATCAGGACGGACAATACAGGGCACAATAATCACCAAACATTTATAGGCTACAGCAGGTTTTCCCAAAGTGGGTGCCTTGGCACTCTAGGGTGCTGTGATACCAGTCCAGGGGTGCCACAGAATAATTTGATAATATTTGGAATTCATCACTATAACTTCAGTTTAACCACTATACTTGATGAGTTCTTTTTCCATCTACGGCCAACTCTCTTCACCAAAAATAGCCGATCTACAAGCTCACAACGCGTCACATTGTGACGCGTTGTGAGCTTGTAGATCAGCTATTTTTGGTTAACCTTCCCCGCAGAATAGAGATGCTGGGGTTCAAGTGTTTAAATAAAGTTAAATATAAAGTTGTTTTCAGTCAGTTCTTATGGAAACGGATATTTCTGCAATATGCTTTAGTTTAGTTTAGTTTAGTTTATTCTGGTCTAATTTCAGACAACCAGTATAATACATACAGACTACAGTCATTATTAAGCACAGTCAAAGCTGGTCCAAAAAAATTGCAAAAAGGTATAGGCCAGGGGTGTCCAAAGTGCGTCCTGGGGCCAAATGTGGCCTGATGACAAATTTTATACGGCCCACGGCTTCATTCCTAAATTGTACTATAAACGCCCCGCCAGCACCGTCAAACAAGAATATTTTATAGTATAATTTATCAGGATTCCTTGTTCCCTGTTATCTCATTCTGAAAGGGTCAAATACATGCTATTGTGTTGTATTTTATACCGGCTTGCACGTCTGGTTACAGGTGGTATGGTATAAGATTCTAAAAATTAACAGTGTAATTCAGGGGTGCCGTGGATGAAAAAGTTATTTACAGGGGTGCCTTGAGTCAGAAAGGTTTGAAAACCCCTGGGCTACACCCACAGTGTGTGGGTCAACAGATATTTGGCCTATTGGCTGCACATGTAAACACACACCTCAAAGACACTCCTATCACCATCATGTTAGCGTGACCCACCCCACTTACAAACCAGAGTGTTTCATGATTGAAATTTAAACCTGAGGTCGATTCTAAAACGTCTTCTAAAACCTAACCTAAGGTTTCTGAAAACCTTCAAATTCGTATGCAAAAAATGTAAAATAAAAGATGTTGCTACATAGCAGATACTATGAGACACACTAGTGGCACCCAGTTTGAAAGGTATAACTGTAGGTGGCAACAGGTCTAAATGGGTAAATATTTGCTGTAACCACATTATATATATTTCGTCGATTCAAGCGGTGCCATCTAAGCATTATGTCCCTTCAGTACTATTCACTGGACCTCACTGTCACTTCAGTACTATTCACTGTCCCTCACTTTGCGCATCAAGCAATTGATACCTCATTTTGTACATGGGGGATGGAGATGTTTATTTACACTTAAGGAATCCAGTGTTAGTTATCATGTTGTTTTTCTGCTCCTAGACATCCTGCACATGGTTGTGTGTAAAGAGGAGGTTTCTCCTGAACAGGAGAGGAGCTTCAGTCTGCTCCAGGAGGAACCAGAGCCTCCACACATTAAAGAGGAACAGGAGGAACCAGAGCCTCCACACATTAAAGAGGAACAGGAGGAACCAGAGCCTCCACACATTAAAGAGGAACAGGAGGAACCAGCGCCTCCACACATTAAAGAGGAACAGGAGGAGATACTTCAAAGACCAGAGGAGCCAGGTAGATCAATGTTGACATTAGTGAAAAGTGACGATGATGATGAAGAAGAAGACATCTCTACACACTGCTCCGAAGTTAAACTTGAATATGAAAATGAAGTCAGTGAGGACAGTGATTGGGGGGAGATGTTTTCAAGTAGAGGTGTCCGCACTGGAGAAAAACCTAAACTGAATGACAACAGTTTCAGTGAGTCAGGTTCCCTGAATACACACCAGCAACTCCACACCAGAGAAAACCTTTTCCACTGTAAACATTGTGACAAGACATTCAGCCGCTCAGATCACCTGACGTCACACCAACGTATCCACACTGGAGACAAACCCTTCGAATGTCAACAGTGTGGCAAGACTTTCGGTCATTCAAGTTCTTTGAAAAGACACCAGCGTATCCACACTGGAGAAAAACCTTTCCAGTGTAAACGTTGTGACAATAGTTTCAGATTCTCATGTAATCTGAAGAAACACCAGCGTGTCCACACTAGAGAAAAACCTTACCGCTGTAAACGTTGCGACAAGAGTTTCGGATTCTCATGTAATCTGAAGAAACACCAGCATGTCCACACAGGAGAAAAACCTTTCCACTGTACACGTTGTGACAAGAGTTTCAGTGACTTAGGTAATCTAAAGGTACATGAGCGTATCCACACTGGAGAAAAACCATTCCAGTGTGAACGTTGTGACAAGAGTTTCAGTCGGTTATTTATCCTGAAGACCCACCAGCTTCTCCACACTGGAGAGGAAAACGTTCCAGTGTAAACATTGTGACAAGAGCATCCGTTACTCATATACTTTGAAAAGACATCAGTGTTTTCACACCAAGGGTAAAAAGGTTACACTGTAAATACATAATTAAACAGCTGTTTGTTGGTTAGACAAGCAAATGTTTATTCATATAAATCCTGCTATCAACTATAGGACTCCTCCTTTGGAGATATTGCCCAGCTTTTGATTCTTCTTCATTGATAATTACAAAATATAAACTGTATAAATATATTAGGGCAAATTAGAAAAGTGTGCTCCTCGGACCACACTTTTCTGTGAAGATAATGAAGACATCTCTTCACACTGCTCTAACTTGAATCTGACACTGAAGTCACTGGAGACAGTGATGATTGGGAGGAGACCAGTGGAGGTTAGTCAGCTTTAACCACAAGGACAGGGATGTGTTGGGGAAACAGGGAGTTGGCATGACTTAAGCAAAATGTTAGGTATAGGGCTTCCAAACAAGGACTTGCAAAAGATTAATGTTTTTCAAGTTGTATCTCACCCAGCGGCTTCGAATGCTATCAACACACTGAATGGGAATTTGTCACGTCTTTTTAGACCTTTGAATGGTGCAGTAGGCGAGATACTGAGCTACAGTACCAGTATGCTTTGATGGCAGTAGGTTTTTGTAATATTCAGTGGGTTGACAAAAGTCAGGGGAAATTAAGATTTACTATTCTGGCCCCCTGGTTTACAACTTCTAACTGCAAGTCGGCTCATGTGACATTCGCAACAGTCAAGACGACTCACTCGCTACCGCTCGTTTGGTGATGTCTCCCGTGGCTCAAGGTCACCTGAGACAGCGCACCTCCGTCATGGTCAAAAACTATACTTTATACGGTGGAGCTACTGAGCCCCGTTGGTAGGTCATTTGTCTACTGCACCATTTAAAAGTCTGAAAAGAGTGCGTTGATATCATTCGAATGGGGTGCACCCCCATATGGACCTGGCTTTTCCCCTTCTCTCTCTCTCTCTCTCTGTTTATGTCACAGTTGTGTGTGACCGGTCTTTATGTTAAAGACAGGGTGCCGTGATCCCCCCCTCATGAATGATCATCAGGTATTATGATTATACTAGGAGGAAGCTACTGTAAGTGTACAGAAAGTGTTAAAATTATGTTTTTTATGTGGCCACACTCACCAGTTCATTCACCTTAGCACCACCCACCTTGAGTTAGCTGCGCCCACAGCTGTTGTTGTATGATAATAAAGGGCGATCTGAAAATGTGTTTTCTGTGTAATAGACTGTTACCGAACAAACATTTCTGTATACTATTTACTGTAAATCGTATTGAGAAAAAATAAACGGGCTTACATACCATAAACAGCTTTATACCGTGTGTGTGTGTGTGTGTGTGTGTGTGTGTGTGTGTGTGTGTGTGTGTGTGTGTGTGTGTGTGTGTGTGTGTGTGTGTGTGTGTGTGTGTGTGTGTGTGTGTGTGTGTGTGTATAAAATTATTATTATTTATTTATTTATTTTTGAAATGCATGGGATTAATTATTAGGGGATGACAAATCAAATTGCTAATTATTAATCAAGCCAAAGGAGAATACACGTATTACTTGTAACAGAGTAAAGCTATTTTTATATTGTATTGGCTACTTTTACTTAAATGAAAGGTTAATTCTTTATTCAAATACCATAAAATAAAGTAGTCTGCTACTTTTTCCACCGCACGCACGCACGCACGCACGCACGCACACACACTCCGGAACCAGTAGGCGGGGCTTTAGACCGGATGTGAACGGGGGTTTAAATAGGCGCATGCGTACGCCGGCCGCCTGTTTGAACAGTTTGCTGGGAAAACGCCGTTCTGCCGAAGGTAAAAACTCAACTCTACTTTGATTTATATCAACATTAAACAGAATTTCTCCCCAGGGATATTTAACTATCATTGTTTAATCATTGGAGGCGTTCTGGGACTTGAACTGTTAAGACAACAACTGGACAAACAGTGTGAACATTTCTCAGAAAGCCTGGTGGGCGAGGTTAGTGTGAAATATTGTTTTGTTTGCTGCGAGGCTGTTCTGTTCCAAACGATCACTGCAGTGTCCGAGTGGAACCTGAACACGCACTCTGCGTGACGTGATGAGCGTGGTTACTGGTTATATGAAATAAAACGTACTTTTTTAAAAGCTAAGGATAGGAGAGATGACACCGCCAAAGGCAGAAGATTAAACTAAATTTCTATCAAAATCGATATTAAACAATGAATCGTCTTTCGGGAGCACACTTTAAAACGTGGGGCCTCTACTCTTCTGGATTCAAATTCAAAAGTAGCAGATCTACAAGCTCAAAACGCCTTGCTTTGCAACAATGTTTGAGCTTGTAGTCAGTGGTGTAAAGTAATTAAGTAGATTTACTTAAAGGCCCGCTGACACGCCCCGAAATTATAATAGTATGATACAGTTGAGTAGGTCACGTGGTCTCTCTGAAAACGGTCTGAAACAGTCTGAAACTCATGTCACAGTGTAATCTGCCCCTCGCTCCCAAACAACAGCTGACCAGTACAGTAAGTAGTCTAAGTACAGTCAATTAATTTGATTGGCTTATAATTGCGCATTCCCACAATAAAAATATTAACTCATATTTTAAGATGACTTTTTAAAGTGACAGTACCCCTTTAGGTGACTGTACCCCTTTAAGTAATATACTTATAGCACACTTCTGAGCTACTTGAGTATTTCCAATTTCCAATACTTTTACTTCAACTCCACTATACATCTCGGATCCAAATATTGTACTTTTTACTCCACTACATTTATTTGAAAACTTTACTAGTTAGGCCTACTTTGCAGATATAAATAAACTATAATATTACAAAATATTTATTTAATTGGCTATTTGAATATAGCAAGATCTACAAGCTCGCAACGTCTTGTGAGCTTGTAGATCTGCTATTTTCAAACATTTTGTACTTTTACTTTTGGTAAACATCATAATCACATTAGAGAAGGGAGCAGAAGTTAGACATACTATTTCAAGAGTTTACAGAACCTTAATAACCATGACTGGCTACCAGGTGGCAGTGTCATAATATGGACCATGTTAATGCCACAGTCACACAGAAAGACAGACTAAACAGATGAAGACAGGGATGATTACTGGACATTTCATGAAGATATGGGCTCCATACCGTAGCTTTTCTAATACAGTGTTGTCAATGCTTTCAAGTGTTTTCTGACTAATTATGTGTCAACTGTTGTGAATTGCTTTTTGTCCGACACTGTTGTATGATCAAGTGGGTTGTTAGCCGTAATTGTCATTGTTTATTGTTGAATCTAGGGTTGCAATACCTCCCATTGGCAGCCAAGGCATCTTTTATTTATTCTTTTTGCTATTTGATTGTAGTAGCTGCAAATTGCAACACTAGATTTTTTTTTAATCGGTTGAATCTACTAGGGTTGCAATACCTCCCATAGGCAACCGATGCATCAAAACATGTCTACGGTGGATTTTTCTGAAACAAACACTTTGCACTTTGCAGATAGAAAGAGGATACTCCAAGCTTTCCATACAGCCACAATATTGGTGAGTTTGATGTCATTTAAGCAACAAATTGGATTTCTTTTTTAAAAAAAAATTTTTTTTTTTTTTTTTTACTTCATGAAATGGAACATGTTCCATGTGTGATGCATGTATGTAATTTAATTAAATTGAATAATACCATTTGACCCCCGGAGGAATATGTTCAAAATAAATGTAAAAAAAGAAGAGAATAAATCTCTAAATGTTATTTGTCTTAAATGATTTGGAAAAAAGAAAAGCCTTAGAGAACTAAGATTTTATTTGTATTTTTCTTGTTCTTAAAGCACTCCAAGTGCTCAAAGTGAAAAGTGCAGCAGCAAATGTTTAGGTCATAGGACCACGGTCGGTCAGTACTATGACACCAAATATAATATGCGGGGAAAGCTTCATCACGCCAGTCCACATCACATGCGAACGTACTCTAGGCCCAGTATGTGATGTGGGTTGATGTGTCGGCGTCATTTTACATTTATGAATGAGCTTTGGTCCGCATCACATACAAACATAGGGTTAGGGCTAGGGAGGTTAGGGGTATGTGATATGGATTGATGTGATTTCATGTCTTTTTAATTTTGTGTCACTTGCGATGCGTAGTGTGATTTGCATTTTCTCTTTTCACGTCGCACCACGGCGGTCAGTAGGCGAGGAACTGACGATGGCCCTACGACCTAAACATTTGCTGCTGCACTTTATCCTTTTAGCACTTAGTCTTTTTCTTGTTTTCAATTATATATGTAAAGAGGCAAAGCTACAGCTACAGGCTTTGTGGAGATTAATTTATTTCAAGCTCTATTTATTGATTGATTCGTATTATGCATCTCATAACTTTGTTTTCCATGATATTGTGTAAAGTTACATAGGATTGTACTATTACTTTAATTAAATATAGACTATTGTACATTGAACACTATGGAATAATTGTACAAAATTAATGTTAAACTAACTTGTTAAATGGATGAAATGCTTTTGTGATGAGGATAGATGAGGCAGCTCAGCAAGACAAGTGAGGAAACCCATTTGCAAAGATTGTGAACTTGACTATCGTATTTGTACTTTTTTTAATAGGTGGGTAATTGGTGACTTATTGTGTTTTTGTTCTTTTCTTTGTTTTTGTGGTTTCGATTTGGTCATGACTGCATAGGCCTGTCTCAATTAATGCATAATCACATTTATTAGCCTTTGATAGATAATATCAATTGGAAATTATTACACTTCATATCAATTGGAAATTATTACACTTGTTTTGCCAAGCACCATAAGTCGTCATTTTAGTTGTAAAGCATTGTTTGTGCTTTTAAAGCTGTACTGTGGAAGCTGCTCAACTAGTGGTCAGTAGCGGTATTGCTTTTTTCGGCCGGAGTCGCCGCGGACCACCGGAACGGGGGTCCGCGGACCCCCGCGGCCGTCGCGAGCACCTCCGCCTCGCCGATACGATTCCGTAGAGCCGTCTCCCATCATTTTTAGACCAGGATTGAGGGAGTAGCAAGCAAGATTCCTTCACCAATGTAAACACAGTTGCTGAGGGAAGCTACTTCCTTTAGAGACGGCAAGACTCGCTGTGATTGGCCGGTGGTGTATGATCGGCGCTGTGATTGGCCGGTAGTGTATCATGTGGGAGATGACATCATTTTGCCGGGAAATTCTCCCCCCCTCACAACTCATAGAAAACATATAAAGAGAAGGCTTCAGAATATGAAAATAACAGAGTGGGGGTTCTAAAACTTTAGCGATTTAACAGTTAGGACAATTTTAAGATTTGTTTTATAAAAAAAGTTACATGGTATAACTTTAACTTCCATGTATTGTTTCATGTGATTTTATTTTTCATTTATTGTACACCTCCTCAAATATTCTTTTGAAGCATGCTATATAACTTTTGAAATAGCAATAGGCTCATTATCTCCAACTTTACAGCTGCGCTGTTCTAGGAATTCTGTGACCAACCGCTTTGCTGCAGAGCCTCTTACTGTTTTTTATTTAATTTGTATTTTTAAAACCCAACACAAATGTATCATTTTGTATTGTATGCTGTTATCCCAAAGAGGGATTCCTCAAAACTCCAACCACACTTGCAATTCTAAGAATTGTAGCTTTCTAGTTTTGCTATTGTACTGTTTAAACTGCTATTTCTTAGTGTAGTGTCTCAGTAAACTAGAATCACTGGTAAACTGTCTCTATATATTCTATGCATGGGTTTACTCTGTATAAATGGTCTGATAAATGCATACTTCACAATGTAAATGTGAAGTGACTTTACCTTAATGTATGATTTTCAACTTGTTAAAAAAATGAAAACAAAAAAAAGCACTGGTATGGAACTTCTGGTTTACCGGGACGGGGTTCAATTCCCTGCGGTGCCCTGCTTTTTCTTTTTTCTTTATTTTTCTTTATTTTATTTTGTTTTGCTCATTACGTTGCATCTTGGGTTGGGATCATTATTCTGTATCAAGTTTAATGTGCAGGTGCAACAAAGCAGTGCCAGGAATTGATGGAATGACTGTGCAGATATCTTAGGACAACCACTGGAACTGGTTTATCTTGATTGGTGCAGAGAATTCTGTTGGTTCCATTTGTTCCCTCTCAGAGATAAATTAACACTGCAGGATTTAACAATGTAATGTAGGTGGAACAAAGCAGTGTCAGGAATTTACAGTGCAGATATCTTATGACAACCATACAGGTATTATTGTAGTGGTTCTGAAAGATGTCCTCAAAATATCTTCATATATAATGTGTATTTTTATTTTTTATTTAACCTTTATTTAACCAGATAAAAACACATTGAGACATGATCTCTTTTTCGAGTGTGACCTGGCCAAGAGGCAGAAATAAAAATTACACAATCCTTGCTTACATACAAGACATCACAACAAAAAATAGAACATCCATGATACACAAACAGATACCTAAGAACTCCAAAAATACAAAATGTACACTAAATACTAAACTAGTTTACAATTCACAGGTAACAGTACACGCACAGTATACCCAATGAATGTACCCAAAGGAAGAGATCACAGAGCAAATTAATTACAGGTCTGAACAAGTGCAAGCGTTTGTAGATCTGTCTAGAGTGATTCTCTAAAACTTCTCAAAGGAATAAACACAGCCAATTTGAGTCTGGACTGAAGGTCATTCCATGACCAGGGGCCAAAAAAGGAGAGGCTTTTTTTGCCTCCCTCAGATGAAAATGCAGGTACTACACAGCGTAACCAGGCATTTGATCTGAGATTTAGCCCATTCTTGACCAGTACAAATTTGGAGGAAATGTAAAAAGGAAGCTCACCAAGTAAGGCTTTGTATACAAAATTCAACCAATGTTGTAACCTGCGAGATGTCAATAAAGACCAATCAACTGCAGCATACAACATGCAGTGATGAGTCCTGAAAGGCAAATTTGTTATGAATCTCAGAGCTGCATGATAAAGGGGATCCAATTTGGCCAAAGTGGAGGCACAAGCAAACCTATAAATGGTGTCCCCATAATCCAGCTGGGAAAAAGAACAAGCCATTTACCAATCGTTTGCAACACAGTAGTCTTATGCATAGTATCATATACAAATGGCACGGTCTCAGAAAGTGGTGAAGTCGGCCTTAAGGGTGAGCGTTTAACAGACCAAACTGCAGCTACTACTGTTGTTTATGGTGTATTGTTGTTGAAGGCAACTGTTCACCTCATTTACATTAGGAGTGATTTTTAAGGTATTTTAGCTCAAGCCCCCAAAGGGAAATCTGCCCAGGACTCATAGGTGAAAATGGCAGATGTACAAGCTAACAATGTGTAACTTCGTGCCACATTGTGATCTTGTATCTGCTGTTTTCACTGCTGCTTAATTTTATTATTTGTTGTGTGCATGTATGGATGGATTTCTTTGATTTCTGTATGTATAACATTTTGAAGAAAAAACATTTATTAATAATATATTATTTTTAAAGCTATACTGTGTAAGTTGCTCAACTTGTGGTCAGTAGCTCTATAGCAAACCTCGGTCGCGTCCGCGTCTTTCGTCCGTTTTTCGGTTCTCACACCCCCGCGTCTGCCTCCACCTCGCCGAGATCTATCTTTTGAGGGGTCCCTGGTTCCTGTGTGTTCAGCCATTCCGGAGATACACTCCTTCACCCATGCTTCACCGTGCACCCGAGTATAGAGACACACGGGAGACTACAAATATGGCCGCCCTAGCGACCCCACTCCAAGATGCGCTGTGATTGGCCGGCAGTGTATAACCCTCGCTGTGATTGGCCGGTAGTATGATGACGTCATTTTGCCGCGAAATTCTCCCCCCCTCAAGGCTCATAGAAAACATAGAAAGAGAAGGCTTTTGAAGCTGAAAATAACGGAGTGGGGGTTCTAAAACTTTAGCGATTTAACAGTTAGGACCATTTTAAGATTTGTTTTATAAAAAAAGTTACATGGTATAACTTTAAATGTTTTGATTCTATGTATGTATTTAATGAAAGGATATTTTCTTGCATCAGTGTCTTAGCACCTAGGGTGTTGAGGCCATGTTGGGTCTGGGGGACCTGGCCTGCCCCTGTTTTTCTGGACCATTAGCACTTTGACCCCTGGGGTCTTGATGTCTGTGAAAGTGCTGTTCTATTGTTAGTCAAATCTGGAGTTAGAATAACTGGTTGAGGTGAATCTTATAACCACCAGGGTTAAGTTCGGTTCTTGTAAAGGAGCGCTTGTTTTTGGTGGAGATGACGGAGGGCGGCGCGCCATCTCTCGTGATGTGTACGTCCAGTGTCGTAAAAGTCTAATAATTAAGTTTGTCTTCAACCTGTAAATACGTCAAGAAGCAAAAGACCCTGGTGTGGCACTCCTGGTTTACTAGGATGGGGTTCAATTCCCTGCGGTGTCCTGCTGATTGCTCTTACAGGAATGTTGATTGTACTTCTAACTGTGGTAATTTATTTTTAATGCATGTTTTGATATTGTGTTAGATTTAGAATTTAAGGAGAAAATGTCTAAGAAATTTTAAGTGTGCCTCGAGCTCGCTAAGTGTGTGCATCTGTGCAACCTTGTGTAGCGGTTGGTGTTAGCATTAGCATTTTTAGCATTAGCATTTGTTAGCATTTGCATTTGTTGGCATTAGTATTTTTCGAAAAAAAAGTAGGGTTCCAGGGGTCGCACAGCAATGTGTCACACATCCACACGTTCTTCTCGACGAGCTATACAAAATACCAAAAGATAGGCACTATCAGAAATTTAAGACTTAAAATCTATGTTTTGACGCCTTACTATAGTCTTATGTAATTTTGGGGGTTTTGAAGACAATCTGAAAAAAGTGAATAAATTGTATATCCACGCGTTCGTCTCGAAGAGCTATACAACATACTAAGAGACAGACGCTTAGAACCTATTGGTTTCCGAGTTATCACACTTTAAAAAATCTAGGATTGCATTTGTCGAAAAAAAGTTGGGTTCCAGGGGTCGCACAGCAATGTGTCACACATCCACACGTTCGTCTCGATGAGCTATACAACATACCAATAGACAGGCACTATCGGAAATTTAAGACTTAAAATCTATGTTTTGACGCCTTACTATAATGTCCTATGTAATTTTGGGGGTTTTGAAGACAATCTGAAAAAAATGAATTAATTTCATATCCACGCGTTCGTCTCGAAGAGCTATACAACATACTAAAAGACAGGCGCTTAAAACCTATTGGTTTCCGAGTTATCGCACTTTAGATTTAGAATTAAGGAGAACATTTCTAAGACATTTTAAGTGTGCCTGCAGCTCACTAAGTGTGTGCAACCTTGGGTAGCGGTTGGTTTTAGCATTAGCATTTGTTAGCATTAGCATTTTTAGCATTAGCATTTGTTAGCATTTGCATTTGTTGGCATTAGTATTTTTCAAAAAAAAAGGAGGGTTCCAGGGGTCGCACAGGCATGTGTCACACATCCACACGTTCTTCTCGACGAGCTATACAAAATACCAAAAGATAGGCACTATCAGAAATGTAAGACTTAAAATCTATGTTTTGACGCCTTACTATAGTCTTATGTAATTTTGGGGGTTTTGAAGACAATCTGAAAAAAGTGAATTAATTTTATATCCACGCGTTCGTCTCGAAGAGCTATACAACATACTAAGAGACAGGCGCTTAAAACCTATTGGTTTCCGAGTTATCGCACTTTAAAACATCTAGGATTGCATTTGTCGAAAAAAAGTTGGGTTCCAGGGGTCGCACAGCAATGTGTCACACATCCACACGTTCGTCTCGACGAGCTATACAACATACCAATAGACAGGCACTATCGGAAATTTAAGACTTAAAATCTATGTTTTGACGCCTTACTATAATGTCTCATGTAATTTTGGGGGTTTTGAAGACAATCTGAAAAAAATGAATTCATTTCATATCCACGCGTTCGTCTCGAAGAGCTATACAACAGACTAAGAGACAGGCGCTTAAAACCTATTGGTTTCCGAGTTATCGCACTTTAAAAAATCTAGGATTGCATTTGTCGAAAAAAAGTTGGGTTCCAGGGGTCGCACAGCAATGTGTCACACATCCACACGTTCGTCTCGACGAGCTATACAAAATACCAAAAGATAGGCACTATCAGAAATTTAAGACTTAAAATCTATGTTTTGACGCCTTACTATAGTCTTATGTAATTTTGGGGGTTTTGAAGACAATCTGAAAAAAGTGAATAAATTGTATATCCACGCGTTCGTCTCGAAGAGCTATACAACATACTAAGAGACAGTTATCACACTTTAAAAAATCTAGGATTGCATTTGTCGAAAAAAAGTTGGGTTCCAGGGGTCGCACAGCAATTAGCGGGGCAGGTAAATGCATTTTTGCACTAAAATACTTCACAAGTGGAAAGAAACCTAAAACTTTTCACAAGTACTCCTTAGGGGTTGTTCCTATGATAAAACACGTTAGACACTGAAAAATCAAAATGGCTGCCATGTTTCCAAGATGGCTGCCTCTGAACAGTACGCCAGCCAGTTAATGTCCGATTTTCATAATATTAGAGTTGTTTTGTAGGTTTTAAAACATCGTGAGTTCATTTATTACTCTTTTAAAGCAGCCAGAATAACTTTTCTGACTTTTGGTTGGGTCTTTCCTCACCTGGGACCCCCCAAACAGACCCCTGAGCTTATCTGAGTAGTCGCTTTGCTCCTGCTCCAGAGCAATGTTAAATTAGATCATAACTGAAGCATTAAAGTTGTTGTAACTGGGCTCTGAAAGCAAAAATGAGTAGTAGCAAATACCCAGGGGTCTTCCACAGGGGTCCCGGACCCCTAGGGGGTCCTCAGAGCTACTACAGGAGGCCTGCCGAATCTTGATGGGGAAGTTCCTTTTTTTTATATGTATATATATTTTTACATTTGAAACTGTTTTTATTAGTATTCTCAGTATGATTTATAACATGTGTGTGTTAGACAGACAGGTTCACAGGTATTGCAATAATTAAGGTATTGCAACTTCTCACTTTGGGCGCACAGTCTAACATGTCCATTTATTGCATTGCACTAACACTGACAACACAACACACACACCTCTTTGTTATCGTCACCCCAAAACCCGCACCCTATCCTCTTAAAGAGCTCACGGTCAATTGTACCCAAAGAAATTCACTACTATACATGTCCTCCCTAATAATGTTGACAGTTTCCACTATATCATTTGCAGGGAGGAGAGTGCAAGGCAGGTTATTGTTTGAGCAGCTGCACCGTCCCTTGTAACCTGCTTTGCAAACACATTTGATGAGCTTTGCCTTTGCAGCAGGGATGGCAAGAAACCTGACTGGAACATACCCTCCACTCTCTGAATTCCATCTATTTTTTCAATTGATGGAAGCTCAGGGCAATTTGTCAGGTATGACGAAGTAGGCATCATAATACGATACCTTCATCAAGGGACATGATTTTGAGGAAGTGCAAACACATGAAGAGGCTGATACCCCGATTCCTTATCAAGTCCTTGCCTCCGGTACAAAAAAAGGAAATTGATATATTCGAGTGAGTTCAAGTTGATGTTACAAATGTCAAGGGTTCCTTTGCGTTTTTCAGGTGTTGACTGGGGAAGAACATTTGTTGGAATCACCAAAAAGACATGGGTCAATGCCTACTTGATGATGATGATGATGATGATGACCAAGCCACTAACCGCTTCAAGGACCTTGGCAAGGTCATTGGCCATTCCTCCTGAGCTTATAAATTGTGAGCTTCCATCAACATTGCAGTCCGAACATTTTGCATGCCATGTTTACAGTTCAAAAGGTCCAACAACCCTGGGATTACTCAGATGGGAACTATTTCTGTCAAATAACTTGGAGGGTGAGATGCTACCTCCAACTCGTGCTGCACTGCTACCACATTACCTCCGTGCCAACTCCGTCACAATGCAGGATAAATCATACCTGACAAATTTCCCTGTGCTTCCACCAATCGAAGAAAATAGATGGAATTCAGAGAGTGGAGGGTATATTCCAGGTTTCAGTTTTCTTGCTCTCCCTGCTCCAAAGGCAGTACTTGAGCCCATCAAATGTGTCTGCAAAGCAGGTTGTAAGGGACGGTGCAGCTGCTCAAATAACCTGCCTTTCACTCTATGCTATGGTGGAGACTGTGTCAACACTATTAGGTTGGACATTGAAGATGATGATGATGATGAAGACGAATATATATCCTGCATGTCTGAAATTACTGTAGTGTAGTGAATCTCTTTGGGCGTAATTAACCATGGGCTCTATAAGAGGATAAGGTGAGGGTTTTGGGGTGACAATAACAAAGAGGTGTGTGTGTGTGTGTGTGTGTGTGTGTGTGTGTGTGTGTGTGTGTGTGTGTGTGTGTGTGTGTGTGTGTGTGTGTGTGTGTGTGTGTGTGTACAAACATTCCCGTGTCATTCCATCCATGTTTCATCTCTGTGATAACTTGGAAATGTTTGCATCTTTGACAGCTAATACACCAGATGTTGTTGTGGTTGATGAAGAGTCCAGGGAAGTGTCTGTATTGGAGATGGCCTGCACCTTTGACCCTAGCCTAGAGGAAGCTTTCATGACCAAGGTCATTAAATACCAACCTCTCCTAAATACGATCTCAGAGCTGGGGTACAGGTGCAGACTATTTGTTTTCATATTTGGCAGCCTAGGACATACCCACAGGCTGGTTGTTAGAGGGTTTCAACAACTTGGAGTGCCTAAAAAAGAGGCAAAAAGGCTGGCAAAGTATTGTTCCGTCTCCGCTATAATCGGCAGCCGCCACATATGGCGGAGACGCTGTTACTTATACCCGTAGAGTACCAAGTGCCTTGCTATTGTATCATGAAGACATAATGCCATGATTTTGTAAATGTTACTCTACTGCACCTATACTATTTGTGTCCTTGTATGCATCTCCTTTGTGTGGACATAAATAAATGGTTAAAATGTGTGTGTGTGTGTGTGTGTGTGTGTGTGTGTGTGTGTGTGTGTGTGTGTGTGTGTGTATGTGTTGTCAGTGTGAGTGCAGTGCAATAAATGGAAATGTTGTTCTGCACCCAAAGTGAAAAGTTGCAATACCTTCATTATTGCAATCCCTGCAGTAACAGCTGTCAACCATAACTGTTTTAACACAAAAAACATTATAAATAATACTGAGAATACTAATAAACCATCAAAGTACAATACATAAAACCAGGATACATAAAAACATTCAAAGTTTCAAATGTAAAAAAAAAAAGAAAAAAAAAAGATCTCATCGAGATTTGGCAGGCCCCCTGTAATAGCTCTGAGGACCCCCCCAGGGGTCCCGGACCCCCCGTGGAAGACCTCTGTTATTTGCTACTAGTCATTTTTTATTTCAGAGCATATTTCAGATCTAATTTAACATTGTTCTGGTGCAGGAGCAGAGCGATTACTGAAATAGGCTCAGGGGTCTGTCTGGGGGGTCCCAGGTGAGGAAAGACCCCAACCAAAAGTCAGAAAGGTTATTCTGGCTGCTTTAAAAGTGTAATAAATGAACTCAGGATGTTTTAAAACCTACAAAACAACTCTAATATTATGAAAATTCGATATTAACTGGCTGGCGTACTGTAAAACATATCCGAAAAGGCGGCCATCTTTAAAACTGGCGGACATTTTGAAAATTAAGTGTCTAATGTGATTTTTCTAAAGAATGACCCAAGAGGTACACTCTGTAAAATTGTGGTGCTTCTTTCCAGAACTGAAGTATTGTTCTCCTTAACAGCCCCGCTAATGTTTCACATATTCACACGTTCGTCTCGACGAGCTATAGAACATACCAAAAGACAAGCACTATCGGAAATTTAAGGCTTAAAATCTATGTTTTGACGCCTTACTATAGTCTTATGTAATTTTGGGGGTTTTGAAGACAATCTAAAAAAATGAATTAATTTCATATCCACGCGTTCGTCTTGAAGAGCTATAAAACATAAAGAGACAGGCGCTTAAAACCTATTGGTTTCGAGTAATCGCACTTTAGATTTAGAATTAAGGAGAACATTTCTAAGACATTTTAAGTGTGCCTGCGGCTCGCTAATTGTGTGCAACCTTGCGTAGCGGTTGGTTTTAGCATTAGCATTTGTTAGCATTTGTTAGCATTTGCATTTGTTGGCATTAGTATTTTTCGGAAAAAAAGTAGGGTTCCAGGGGTCGCACAGGCATGTGTCACACATCCACACGTTCTTCTTGACGAGCTATACAACATACCAAAAGATAGGCACTATCAGACATTTAAGACTTAAAATCTATGTTTTGACGCCTTACGTAATTTTGGGGGTTTTGAAGACAATCTGAAAAAAGTGAATTAATTTTATATCCACGCGTTCATCTCGAAGAGCTATACAACATACTAAGAGACAGACGCTTAAAACCTATTGGTTTCCGAGTTATCGCACTTGGTTTCCGAGTTATCACACGTAGGGTTCCAGGGGTCGCACAGGCATGTGTCACACATCCACACGTTCGTCTCGACGAGCTATACAACATACCAAAAGACAAGCACTATCGGAAATTTAAGACTTAAAATCTATGTTTTGACGCCTTATAGCCTTATGTAATTTTGGGGGTTTTGAAGACAATCTGAAAAAAATGAATTAAAGGTGATACACCATGAAATTTCACTTTTCCTATTTTAAATCCTTTTTTTGGGGTCCCACTAGCACCATATATCCTCACAAAGTCCCATTTCTGACCGTTGTGTCTTTCTCTGGTTTTGAGAAGGCGAAGGTTAAAAGTATCCCACGGGTTCTCAAAACAGGCTATCCAGATTTGCTGCCGATTGTGACGTCATCTGCCGATTGTGACGTCATCATAAAAATCTAAAAAATCTAAAAAAATATTTTTTTCAAAAAAAAAGATTTAAAAAAAAAAGATTTTAGGGGGGGTGGCGCAGTTCAGGCCAAAGGTGGTACTGCAGCTGAAATGCTCTGAGAGCCATTCAAAAATGAGAGAGGCTCTCTATTCAGGAGTGGTAATTTAGCCTCTAACCTTTTGAAAAATGTTTTTTGGGACATAAACAATATGACATAAATACTTTTTAAATGCATGGTGTTCACCTATAATTTCATGTCCACACGTTCGTCTCGAAGAGCTATACAACATACTAAGAGACAGGCGCTTAAAACCTTTGGTTTCCGAGTTATCGCACTTTGAAAAATCTAGGATTGCATTTGTCGAAAAAAAAGTAGGGTTTCAGGGGTCGCACAGCAATGTGTCACACATCCACACGTTTGTCTCGACGAGCTATACAACATACCAAAAGACAGGCACTATCGGAAATTTAAGACTTAAAATCTATGTTTTGACGCCTTACTATTATTCTTATGTAATTTTGGGGGTTTTGAAGACAATCTAAAAAAAAAAAAAAAATCATATCCACACGTTCGTCTCGAAGAGCTATACAACATACTAAGAGACAGGCGCTTAAAACCTATTGGTTTCCGAGTTATCGCACTTGGTTTCCGAGTTATCACACGTAGGGTTCCAGGGGTCGCACAGGCATGTGTCACACATCCACACGTTCGTCTCGACGAGCTATACAACATACCAAAAGACAAGCACTATCGGAAATTTAAGACTTAAAATCTATGTTTTGACGCCTTATAGTCTTATGTAATTTTGGGGGTTTTGAAGACAATCTGAAAAAAATGAATTAAAGGTGATACACCATGAAATTTCACTTTTCCTATTTTAAATCCTTTTTTTGGGGTCCCACTAGCACCATATATCCTCACAAAGTCCCATTTCTGACCGTTGTGTCTTTCTCTGGTTTTGAGAAGGCGAAGGTTAAAAGTATCCCACGGGTTCTCAAAACAGGCTATCCAGATTTGCTGCCGATTGTGACGTCATCTGCCGATTGTGACGTCATCATAAAAATCTAAAAAATCTAAAAAAATATTTTTTTCAAAAAAAAAAGATTTAAAAAAAAAGATTTAGGGGGGGTGGCGCAGTTCAGGCCAAAGGTGGTACTGCAGCTGAAATGCTCTGAGAGCCATTCAAAAATGAGAGAGGCTCTCTATTCAGGAGTGGTAATTTAGCCTCTAACCTTTTGAAAAATGTTTTTTGGGACAAAAACAATATGACATAAATACTTTTTAAATGCATGGTGTTCACCTTTAATTTCATGTCCACACGTTCGTCTCGAAGAGCTATACAACATACTAAGAGACAGGCGCTTAAAACCTTTGGTTTCCGAGTTATCGCACTTTGAAAAATCTAGGATTGCATTTGTCGAAAAAAAAGTAGGGTTTCAGGGGTCGCACAGCAATGTGTCACACATCCACACGTTTGTCTCGACGAGCTATACAACATACCAAAAGACAGGCACTATCGGAAATTTAAGACTTAAAATCTATGTTTTGACGCCTTACTATATAGTCTTATGTAATTTTGGGGGTTTTGAGGACAATCTGAAAGAAATGAATTAATTTCATATCCACGCGTTCGTCTCGAAGAGCTATACAACATTCTAAGAGACAGGCGCTTAAAACGTATTGGTTTCCGAGTTATCGCACTTTAGATTTAGAATTAAGGAGAACATTTCTAAGACATTTTAAGTGTGCCTGCAGCTCGCTAAGTGTGTGCAACCTTGCGTAGCGGTTGGTGTTAGCATTAGCATTTGTTAGCATTTGCATTTGTTGGCATTAGTATTTAAAAAAAAAAAAAGTAGGGTTCAAGGGGTCGCACAGGCATGTGTCACACATCCACACGTTCTTCTCGACGAGCTATACAACATACCAAAAGATAGGCACTATCGGAAATGTAAGACTTAAAATCTATGTATTGACGCCTTACTATAGTCTTATGTAATTTTGTGGGTTTTGAGGACAATCTGAAAAAAATGAATTAATTTCATATCCACGCGTTCGTCTCGAAGAGCTATACAACATTCTAAGAGACAGGCGCTTAAAACCTATTGGTTTCCGAGTTATTGCACTTTGAAAAATCTAGGATTGCATTTGTTGAAAAAAAGTAGGGTTCCAGCGGTCGCACAGCAATGTGTCACACATCCACATGTTCGTCTCGACGAGCTATACAACATACCAATAGACAGGCACTATCGGAAATGTAAGACTTAAAATCTATGTATTGACGCCTTACTATAGTCTTATGTAATTTTGTGGGTTTTGAGGACAATCTGAAAAAAATGAATTAATTTCATATCCACGCGTTCGTCTCGAAGAGCTATACAACATTCTAAGAGACAGGCGCTTAAAACCTATTGGTTTCCGAGTTATTGCACTTTGAAAAATCTAGGATTGCATTTGTTGAAAAAAAGTAGGGTTCCAGCGGTCGCACAGCAATGTGTCACACATCCACATGTTCGTCTCGACGAGCTATACAACATACCAATAGACAGGCACAATCGGAAATGTAAGACTTAAAATCTATGTTTTGACGCCTTACTATAGTCTTATGTAATCTTGGGGGTTTTGAAGACAATCTAAAAAAAAATTTAATTTCATATCCACGCGTTCATCTCGAAGAGCTATACAACATACTAAGAGACAGGCGCTTAAAACCTATTGGTTTCCGAGTTATCGCACTTTAGATCTAGAATTAAGGAGAACATTTCTAAGACATTTTAAGTGTGCCTGCAGCTCGCTAAGTGTGTGCAACCTTGTGTAGCGGTTGGTGTTAGCATTAACATTTGTTAGCATTAGCAGTTTTAGTATTCGCATTTGTTAGCATTTGCATTTGTTGGCATTAGCATTTTTCGAAAAAAAAACATTTTGAAAAATCTAGGATTAGATTTAGATTGAAGGAGAAAATTTCTACGACATTTTAAGTGTGCCTGCAGCTCGCTAAGTGTGTGCAATCTTGTGTATCGGTTGGTGTTAGCATTAGCATTTTTAGCATTAGCATTTGTTATCATTAGCATTAGCATTTGTTAGCTTTAGCATTTGTCAAAAAAGGTTGGGTTCCAGGGGTCGCACAGCAATGTTTCACACATCCACACGTTCGTCTCGACGAGCTATACAACATACCAATAGACAGGCACTATCGGAAATTTAAGACTTAAAATCTATGTTTTGACGCCTTACTATTAACACTTATGTTGCAATGATTTTTTCCGGCCAATGTCCCGCGTTGCCATGGTTACCATAGACTTCCATGTAATTGTGCAAGTGTGTAAAAAGTGCACGCCCATGCCTAGATGATGCGCCACGTGTGTAGATGCTGTTCACAGCTTTCAAACAAAAAAATCCGCTTGGAAATCCGTTCAGGCATTCATGATTTATGGGCCATTATGTTTTCTTCAGATGTAAACAAACATGGCTGCCATGTTTGAAAGAATGGGTTGGTATGGGGGTTAAACATGCAATTTCGCGATCGCGATCATGCCTAATACATTTCTGGAGGTCCCAAAAAACTTTTTGAAAAAAAAAATTTTGAAAAAAAAAAAAATTTTTTTTTTTTCAAAAACGGCCCAAACTCGGGAAACTCGGGGTTGGCACAGCACTAGTACCAATACAAACTCTGGAAACTCGGGGTTGGCACCATATGTGTTAATAGTCTTCTGTAATTTTGGGGGTTTTGAAGACAATCTGAAAAAAGTGAATTAATTTTATATCCACGCGTTCGTCTCAAAGAGCTATACAACATAATAAGAGACAGGCGCTTAAAACCTATTGGTTTCCGAGTTATTGCACTTTGAAAAATCTAGGATTGCATTTGTCGAAAGAATGTAGGGTTCCAGCGGTCGCACAGCAATGTGTCACACATCCACAAGTTTGTCTCGACGAGCTATACAACATACCAAAAGACAGGCAATATCGGAAATTTAAGACTTAAAATCTATGTTTTGACGCCTTACTATAGTCTTATGTAATTTTGGGGGTTTTGAGGACAATCTGAAAAAAATGAATTAATTTCATATCCACACGTTCGTCTCGAAGAGCTATACAACATACTAAGAGACAGGCGCTTAAAACCTATTGGTTTCCGAGTTATCGCAATTTAAAAAATCTAGGATTGCATTTGTCGAAAAAAATTTGGATTCCAGGGGTCGCACAGTAATGTTTCACATATCCACACGTTCGTCTCGACGAGCTATACAACATACCAAAAGACAAGCACTATCGGAAATTTAAGACTTAAAATCTATGTTTTGACGCCTTACTATAGTCTTATGTAATTTTGGGGGTTTTGAAGACAATCTTAAAAAAATTAATACATTTCATATCCACGCGTTCGTCTCGAAGAGCTATACAACATACTAAGAGACAGGCGCTTAAAACCTATTGGTTTCCGAGTTATCGCACTTTAAAAACTCTAGGATTGCATTTGTCGAAAAAAAGTTGGGTTCCAGGGGTCGCACAGCAATGTTTCACACATCCACACGTTCGTCTCGACGAGCTATACAACATACCAATAGACAGGCACTATCGGAAATATAAGACTTAAAATCTATGTTTTGACGCCTTACTATAGTCTTATGTAATTTTGGGGGATCTGAAAAAAATGAATTAATTTCATATCCACGCGTTCGTCTCGAAGAGCTATACAACATACTAAGAGACAGGCGCTTAAAACCTATTGGTTTCCGAGTTATTGCACTTTGAAAAATCTAGGATTGCATTTGTCGAAAAAAAGTAGGGTTCCAGCGGTCGCACAGCAATGTGTCACACATCCACACGTTTGTCTCGACGAGCTATACAACATACCAAAAGACAGGCACTATCAGAAATTTAAGACTTAAAATCTATGTTTTGACGCCTTTGGGGGTTTTGAAGACAATCTAAAAAAATATATATATTTCATATCCATGCGTTCGTCTCGAAGAGCTATACAACATACTAAGAGACAGGCGCTTAAAACCTATTGGTTTCCGAGTTATCGCACTTTAAAAAATCTAGGATTGCATTTGTCGAAAAAAAGTTGGGTTTCCGAGTCATTGCACTTTGAAAAATCTAGGATTGCATTTGTCGAAAAAAAGTAGGGTTCCAGCGGTCGCACAGCAATGTGTCACACATCCACACGTTTGTCTCGACGAGCTATACAACATACCAAAAGATAGGCACTATCGGAAATTTAAGACTTAAAATCTATGTTTTGACGCCTTACTATAGTCTTATGTAATTTTGGGGGGTTTGAAGACAATCTGAAAAAAATGAATACATTTCATATCCACACGTTCGTCTCGAATAGCTATACAACATACTAAGAGACGCACTTTAGATCTAGAATTAAGGAGAACATTTCTAAGACATTTTAAGTGTGCCTGCAGCTCGCTAAGTGTGTGCAACCTTGTGTAGCGGTTGGTGTTAGCATTAGCATTTGTTAGCATTAGCAGTTTTAGTATTCGCATTTGTTAGCATTTGCATTTGTTGGCATTAGCATTTTTCGAAAAAAAAACATTTCGAAAAATTTAGGATTAGATTTAGATTGAAGGAGAACATTTCTACGACATTTTAAGTGTGCCTGCAGCTCGCTAAGTGTGTGCAATCTTGTGTATCGGTTGGTGTTAGCATTAGCATTTTTAGCATTAGCATTTGTTATCATTAGCATTAGCATTTGTTAGCTTTAGCATTTGTCAAAAAAAGTTGGGTTCCAGGGGTCGCACAGCAATGTTTCACACATCCACACGTTCGTCTCGACGAGCTATACAACATACCAAAAGATAGGCACTATCGGAAATTTAAGACTTAAAATCTATGTTTTGACGCCTTACTATTAATAGTCTTCTGTAATTTTGGGGGTTTTGAAGACAATCTGAAAAAAATGAATTAATTTCATATCCACGCGTTCGTCTCGAAGAGCTATACAACATACTAAGAGACAGGCGCTTAAAACCTATTGGTTTCCGAGTTATCGCACTTTAAAAAATCTAGGATTGGTTTTGTCAAAAAAAAGTTGGGTTCCAGGGGTCGCACAGCAATGTGTCACACATCCACACATTCGTCTCGACGAGCTATAAAACATACCAAAAGACAGGCACTATCGGAAATTTAAGACTTAAAATCTATGTGTTGACGCCTTACTATATAGTCTTATGTAATTTGGGGGGTTTTGAAGACAATCTGAAAAAAATGAATTAATTTCATATCCACGCGTTCGTCTCGAAGAGCTATACAACATACTAAGAGACAGGCGCTTAAAACCTATTGGTTTCCGAGTTATCGCACTTTGAAAAATCTAGGATTAGATTTAGAATGAAGGAGAAAATTTCTACGACATTTTAAGTGTGCCTGCAGCTCGCTAAGTGTTTGAAACCTTGTCTAGCGGTTGGTGTTAGCATTAGGATTTGTTAGCATTAGCATTTTTAACATTAGCATTTGTTAGCATTAGCATTTGTTAGCATTAGCAATTGTCGAAAAACTTAGGGTTCCAGGGGTCACACAGCAATGTGTCACACATCCACACGTTCGTCTCGATGAGCTATACAACATACTAAAAGATAGGCACTATCGGAAAATTAAGACTTAAAATCTATGTTTTGACGCCTTACTATAGTCTTATGTAATTTTGGGGGTTTTGAAGACAATCTGATTTTTTTTTATTAAACTCATATCCACACGTTCGTCTTGGCGAGCTATTATACCATACTAAAAGACGGGCAGTTAAAACCTATTGGTTTCCGAGTTATCGCACTTTGAAAAAATACATTTTAAGTGTGCCTATAGCTCGCTAAGTGTGTGCAACCTTGTGTAGCGGTGGTGTTAGCATTAGCATTAGCATTTTTAGCATTTGTTATATTGTTATATTGTTGTTAATGTAGTAACATATTATCTTGCTTATTATAGTGATTAGTCCTTACCCGTTCAAAGATATGAGCTCGGAAATGATGTGCAGTGTGTGGGTTATGGGGTGTGCACTGTGCACACAGTATATGAGGGATGGAAAGTAACTTTAACTGGTGCTTGCATGATAATATGTAGGAGCATCAATGTAAGAAATACCAGTTCCGTTTAATAGGCTAGTCAATCTGAGGTTTGACCCAAAAGAAATTGCAATAGTAATGGTTCAAGGTTGTTTATGATCCTTAGAGTCATCCAAAACACTTGTTAAAAATCTACCAAAATATTCTTAGTGGATCAAGGTGAATTCAGGGGGTTCACATTTGGGTCCCTTCACTTACTATACAGGAAAAAAAGACCTCCAAAAAAATCTTATTTAAGTAGCATGTGAGGGGTCTTACTAGGGGTTCTTCATGATCCTGAATCCATTGCAAGCATTTGTTTTGCACGAAAAACATTCCCCGTGCTAAAAAAGGGACACAGCAAAACTGAGCTGACCCCAGAAAAGTGATGACTCATCACTAAACCATAGTATTGGGGTTCAGTTTTTAGCCCGAGGAATGTTTTTGGTGCAAAACAAATGCTTGGAATGGAATTAGAATCATGAAAAACCCCTCACATGCTACTTAAAGAGGATTTTTTGGGGGATATTTTTTTCCTGTATAGTAAGTGAAGGGACCCAAACGTGAAACCCCTGAATTCACCTTGATCCACTAAGAATATTTTGGTAGATTTTTAACATGTGTTTTGGATGACTCTAAGGATCATAAAAAACCTTGAACCATTACTATTGCAGTTTCTTTTGGGTCAGGCCCTTTTTTTGCTTAGATTGACTGGCCTATAATGGCTACAGAGATACTGTGTACCGATCTGCATGATTTTTGGACAACATCTGTAACAGGGCCAGACATCGACATTTTAGTAAATTGTCGATGACCACACAGCCCAGTTCCCCCAAGTGTCCCTGAGTGCCAAGGGCCCGTGGCAACGGCCCCACCGGCCCAATGGTTAATCCAGCCCTGCTTGGCTTAAAATCCGAGCTGGATATTGCGCGTCGGGAGGAAGGGAGGGTTATGGTGGAGGGTGGGGGGGGGGCCCTAAAAAATGTTCGTCCAGGGGCCCTCGTGGGGGAAAATCCGTCCCTGCCTCCTTTAATAGTATTGCTGCATCCTGCATGGGTACAATTTCAGCCATTATAAAACACCAAATGTAGGCCCTATGTGTAGCCTACATAAATCGATTTGATGACTGAAGCAAAGTAATAGACATTTTTAATAATGACCAGGGCAGATTCTGCCAATGCATTTCAATGGGAATGGAGCTGTTTTTTTTTGTTTTTTGTTTGTTTGTTTTTAGTTTTTTTTTGCAGAAATGTGCAAATGGCATAGAAAACCACCTCATTCCCATTGAAATGCATTGGCAAAATCCACCCTCATGGGTAGAATAAAAGTGCGGTGTGACTGTGCGTTAAAATGTGATGGAAATTATCTGCATCTATATACCTAATTTCTTTTTAATGAAAGAGTTGTATCAATCTTGTGCAAAAAACGAAAGTCAAGTCATCAAATTCTTTGCATATTTTATTTTTCTTATGATTTTTTTCCCCCCAACTCACACGTCATATTTTACATCTTTGCAATAAAACAGGAATACAATAGTATTTTTTTTTTTGTAAGTTTTTCTTTTAGGGTTTCATAGATCCAAAAATATGTAACTTTTTTTTTTTCTTTTTTGGATACGTATTAAGTTGAACCTGTCGATAAGAGTATGTGCATGTTTGATCAAAGATGGCTTTCACACATACAATATGTTTCACATTTCAGCCCCTAGTCTCCTCCTCCTCCTCTCCTCTCTCCTCTCCTCTCCCCAGGCTCTATCAGCTACAGAATTATGATATTGCTTACAACGGTGAGGTTGTACAACTTAATAATAATAGTCATAACAATAATAATAATAATAATCACACATGAGGCTCAACGCTTTTTAAATACAAATATCAATGCACAAATAATCCCGTCGGGAAGAAACTGTCCCCTAAAAAAAAAAAAAGAAAAAAGAAAAGAAAGAAAGAAAATATATGGCAGCCGACTAGAAATAACCCAAGCTAATAAATAATGATATGTGATTGGTGCAAAGTGCAAATACAAAAAAATAATAATAACAATGAAACGAATAAAACAAACCTTGGACATTGAATTGATTTCTCTATTTTTTTGTTCTTTTTTCTTTTTTAAGTAATCAACAAATGTGGATTAGGTGAAGAGTTTATTTCAGTTCGCGTTCAGTACGATGTGAGTCTCTCTCCGAGTCTGAACAAAGACTTGTATGTACATATTTGACAATACAATCACCAAAATCTACAAAGGAAAATCATGTTCGGCTCGTGGGTTTTTCATCCTAGTTGGCGCGGCGACAACATCCTCCTCACCGCCAACCAACATTTGCTCACCAAATGGACAATCATCATCATCATCATCATCATCGTCATAAATCAACACCATCATCATGATCTTCATCATAATCATCATCCTTTGACACCCGCAATCATATCATAACCATCAGTCTTTGTCAACATTATTATAATTATTACACAATATTTTACATACGGCAAGTCATTAATAACTTAAAAGGTGATAAGCGCGGTCTGCGTAGTGAGAGGACCAGTGTGTATACTCCAAAGGAAACAAGAGTCTTATTTACAATAAAAATCATATATCACCCTCGCTGAGTGTGCAAAACCAAACCGACGGAAATAAATAAAACGTTAAAAACAAAGCTCAAACTATAAATGGAGGAATAACGATAAAGAGGGAGGGGAGGCGGGGATTTTTGCCAAAGGGTTGGATTTGAAGATAAAGCCAAATAGCACCTGCATGGATTTTGGATTGAAGGGAACCGAGCGGAGTGGCTGGTCCATTTCCAGGGCCTCACAGATCCTCAGTGGGAACAGGAGGAAGGGGGCATCAACATTTTGTTTGCGTTTTATTTGCGCTCCACCGAGAAACTTTGAATTGAAATAAAATAAAACAAACCACAACAGGGAGATATCAGCGCAAATTAGAAAAAATAAAATAAAGACAAATCACCCCCCCACCCCCCCAAAAAAACCTCCAGTTCTTAATGTCTGTGAACCAGCTTAAACAGCAAATGTATCAGTCCTGGTGTGGGAGGTGTGCTGGGGGGTCCGAGCCTCAACACCACCACGTTTGGATTTCCTTTCAATTACTAGTATGTTCTTTTTTCTTTTTACCTTGTTAGTTGATTAGCAGGTTTCAGTAGCAGGAGGGTGTACCCTTGGGGTTTTTTACTGGCGTGCCTGTGATCTACACACGTGTGTGTGTGTGTGTGTGTGTGTGTGTGTGTGTGTGTGTGTGTGTGTGTGTGTGTGTGTGTGCGTGTGTGTGTGTGTGCGTGTGTTTGTGGAGGAAGTACGTCTCTCTGCTGACGCTGGCTTGCGAGCTGCTCTCCTCCCGGTTCGGTCGCGTCAACAGCCGGAAGGTTTCCCTGACCGAAGCCGACGGTCTTTCTTTCTTCCTTCCTCCTCACAGGTGTTGGTAGACTGTAGCCCCTCCTCCTCCTCCTTCCAGATATGCAGCAATAGGATAATTGCATCCTTTCTCTTCTTCTCCCTCTCTTTCTCTGTCCATTCTCCTTTTTGTCTTTCTCTCCCTCTGTTCACTCCGTCCACAACGTCTCAGTATCTGTTCTGGTGCTCGTAGTGCCAGCGGTTGAAGTCGATGTTGAACGCCACAATGCTGCCCGACGCCATGCCAGTGATCAGAGTCCTGCAAGGACACGAATGATTATTATTATCAGTGGAAAAGGTAATATATATATTTTTTTACTTTAAACTTAGTCTGCTCTTTTTCCCCTCTACACCAAAGCTCTTTGCCGAAAATAGCTGATCTACAAGCTCAATAAGTATCAATACTGCAAAGTAGAAATACTCTGTTAAGTCAAAGTCTGGAATTAAAGATGTTCTTGAGTAAAGGTACAAAAGAATTGGTATCAAAAGTAGAAAGTAGTCATTATGCAGAATGCCCCATTTCACGTTTTCAAATGGATAAAATGTATAATACATCTTTTGAAAATAGCACATCTTCTAGATTGGCTCTTGTGGTGGTTAAGAATGAGGGCAGCCATTATCCATCCGTTTCCATTAGGTAAGGTAACTTTTATGATTGCAAGCCAGAGAAATGACAAACCTTATGCAACAGAGGTGTTGTAAAAGTGCACCATCTAGTGGCTGAATGTTGCCTAGTTGCCCCAGCAGGAATAAACAAGCTGACATCTTACCTCTGGTCATGGGACAGGTCCATGGCGCGGATGCCAGCGTCACAGCCTGGGTAGATGTACAGCTGCTTGAAGTCACACGCCTGCCACACCTCCACCACACCGTTGTCACCCCCTGTCACCAGGTTCTGACCATCGCTACTCAACAAGAGGGCCTGGAGAGAGAGCGAGAGAGCAGAGATAGATGGAGAGAATGAGAGAGGCAGAAAGGGAGCAAGAGAGAGAGAGAGAGAGAGAGAGAGAGAGATAGGGATATTATGTGTTGAGTTCTTTGTAGACAACTCAAACGGCTCAAAGGAGAAAAGGCGATACGCAAATGCAGTCAAGTCAACTTTATTATCACATGTTTACAGGTGTAAAAAAAGTCAGTGTCATATAAGCCCCAACATTGCAGTTTCAACAAGGAAACTACAATTTAAGGTGGACACCACAAGATAATTACTTTCAACATTAAACAGATTAATGTAAAACAATCAAATGGGGGTCCACGGCGTAATAAGTATAAATTCGGGGGTCCCTGATTCCAAAAAGGTTTGCGTATCCAGGACAATAAACAGCCAACCCCTGTGACGTACCCGTGTGGAGTCGTTGACCTCCATCTGAGCCAGCAGCTTGCCGTTGATGCTGAAGTTGCAGAAGCGTCCGCGCTCGTAGCAGATGATGCAGTGGCCCTCGCTGGACACAGAGATGAGGCGGGGCTGCTGGCACAGCTCGGGGCCCTCCAGGGCCCGCAGCAGGTCCCCTGTGATGGTGTGGACCAGACATGGGCCCTCTGAGGGACAAGCACAAACACATGGATGAAGTCTAACATAACCATGGTCAGGTTTAGGCTTGGCTCCGGGAGGAGGAAGCCCCTGCCATGCATAGTCCAACATGAGTACCGTTGTAAATCTAATTCTTCCCATATAGAACCATCCACATTCTATTTATTTATTGTTTGTGATTTTATTGTGTATATTTTGAAAGGTGAAACAACATATATTTGTACATTTGTGGCACAAACCTTTGGCTCCGCTGATGACCAGTCCAAGCTCTGCGCAGACGGACACACACACCACCTCGTGGTCGTGACCTGTAAGTACCGCTCTGGGAGCCGGGTAGTCACCTGACACACACACACACAACACACGCACACGCACACGCACACACACACAACACACAGACACGCTGTCACTAACCCCGGACTGTGTACCCAACTACCCATCTGTGTGCGTGTGTGCGTCTCTGTGCAAATTTTGGTTCTGCGAGACGGTGCCTATTATGTATGTGTTCACATTCACATTCAGTGTTGATGCAAGAACATAAGTGTACTGTAGTGTTTATAGATACATACTTGTCTACTACATTCTGTGTGTGTGTATGTGATCTGTTGTTATTCCTTATGGTCTGTGTCACTCACTGTTGTTGGGGTTGTCCCCTATGATGTGATGTCTTCCGCTCCAGTACCACAGCAGCAGCGTGGCGTCTCTGGACCCAGAGACGATGTAGCAGTCCCCCCCGATGTAGGACTCGGACCGGGCCAGACACGTCACCACGTCCCAGTGGCCGAACACGATCTGGGTCAGCTTCCCTGATTCGTCATCAACAAAACACGTCGTCGCTGTCAGCCACAAACCTTGCATCTCCATATTTCCCTTTCTTTTTAATGCTTTTTCATAAATGAAAGCCCTATTTTATACTTGGTCATATGACAGCATCGGGCAAAAATGGCAACCTGCAGCAGACCTACAAGCTCAAGCCAAATGAGGTGTTGTGACTTGTGAGTGACGCAGCAGTGTGGACTTGCAGATCTGCTACAGTATTTCGCTCCATGTTAGTCCCAGAATACAAAAGCTACGCTAGGAAACTCGAATCATGCTCTTATGTGGACATTTTTGCCAAAATATATATTTTTTGCCATCGACATAGTGTTGTAGTAAATCAGTGTCATACATTTTCAGAAAAAAATGGAGACGTAACATTCAGTAATTGGGTAATATGATCAAAATAAGAACATTATAATGGTGTGTAAAACAGAAAATAAAAAATTACCCACAGACAAGGCCAAGTCTTGCCACGGACACATGTGTCTGTGTACGGACATATTGATGAACCAGTGTTGATTTCGTCGACTAAAACTATGACGAAAAATGTTTGTCGACTGCATTTCTTTCACTGACGAAAACTAAATAAAAACAAAATAAAAACTAAGCTGTGATGACTAAAACTAAGACTAAATATATTGTCAATTTCGTCAACAAAATAAAAACTAGACTAAAACGTTAGGGAGGGACTATAGGAGAAGAGAGTCATTTTATGTTTGGTTGGTCTCAGGTATTGCGTGCTGAAAATAGCAGATCTACAAGCTCACAACGTGTCGTGCTGCGACGCATTGTGAGCTTGTAGATCTGCTATTTTCAGCACACAACTAAGTGTAAAATCAGCCATTACAATGTCATCAAGGCCTGCCAAAATACATTTCAGTTGACTAAATCAACTGTAGATTTAGTCGCCGAAAAATCTTTTGATATTTAGTCGACTAAAATTAGACTAAAACATTTCAGGTGACTAAATTATGACTAAAACTAAATGACATTTTATTCAAAAGACTATGACTAAAACTAAATCAAAATTTGCTGTCAAAAACAACACTGTGATGAACCCTGTCTTGCCATAAATAACTAATCTTGTAGATCAGACAACAGTTCTAGCAGTACTATTATCACTCACCAGTTTCAGTGGAGTAAACGCGAAAGCTCTTGTCCCAGAAGCCACAGACCAGGATGTAGCGGTTGTCTGCTGTGACCACGAAGCAGTGTGTGTTGATCTGGATGCTCTGGTCCACCAGGTCTGTGATCTGACGCTTGTTCACCCCAGAGTTGTTTGCTATAGGAGGAGAAATAACACATGACACTTATAAAGTGCCTTTCTAAATACTCAAAGTTGCTTTACAAACAACAGGAACAAAGTGAGAACAGCTTTATTAGGAAAGAAAATAGTAAAAAGGTTAAAAACTAAGGGAATAATTCGGATTAGGTAGGCCAGGGAATGCAATTCTGAAAAGGTGGAGTTATTAGGAAAAATAGATAAAAATAAAAAAACTATTATAAAGGTTAAAAACTAAGAGCACAGAAAGGGGGATTTTGATTAGGTAGGGCAGGGGTCTTCAACGTTTTCAGGCCAAGGACCCCTTAGTTGAGAGAGAGATGAAGCAGGGACCCCCACAATCTGTTCATAGATTCCATATAGTTTCATTGTTTGACAGCACAATCATCAGTGTATCTTGGATTCATAACAATTTGTGTTTTCAGATATTTAACCACTTGAACCGTCAAAACCTAATAAACTTGACCTTTCACTCTGTACTCAGTCTGCTCTTTTTCCCCTCTACACCAAAGCTCTCTCTAAAGTTCTCAGAATATGGACTGGGAGTGAGTTCCATAGGGAGGTTTCACACAGGAACACACAGGTGCAGCATGAGAAGGGGAAGGGGAGTGTTTCCAGGAACAGCTTCTAATGGTACTGACCTATGAGAGGGTCCATCTCGATGGGCAGGTGATGAGCCTGCTCCAGGGAGTATCCTGGGGCTCCACGCAGACCTGACATCACATGACATAAGATAAGAACAAAGGCATGATATAAGATCGGAATTAGGGCTGGGTTCGGTAACCGCCGTATCGCCGTATCGCGGTATACCGCGGCCTACCGCGGTGTCAGGGTCCTTACCGCGGTCAAAAAAGACAAAAAATAGGCTATTTTTATTGAGAACGAGCGAGTTTTAAAACGGGGGAGAAGCGAGGACCGCATGCGCTTCATGCCGCTCTGCTCTGGGCCGCGCACCACAGGTTTGGAACAATTGTAAGCTTGGCCCCGCCCGTCACAGTCTCCGACAGAGAGTGAGACACAGTAGACATTGGAGCAGTGCAGTAGCCTCGTAGCCTCAGAAGCGTTAAACTTTCTCCATAATCCACACGACACAACTCACACAAGTATGTTTATACATACCTCGTGACCGTTTCTTTTTTTATTCATACGCGCGGAGCGCGAGGACTAAAACCAAAAATGAAACCAGCGCTAGTGAGTACTTTTACAGTATAGCGTGTGTGCCCGTCGTTGTTCGACTACAACCTTTTCTGTCAAGTCTGGTAACTAAAACCTGTTTACTATGTTTATATCACCACTCAATCAATGCGATTTGAGACGTGAGTTTGCATAATCACAGACCGTACACAATCACTATACCCGTCTCATCTGGTTTGTTCACAAATAGCGTGCAGTGTCTGAAGCCCCAGTAGCCTACCAGTGGCGTCAGTTCAGAAAAAGCTAAGGTATGGCAACATGACAGACACCAGTCATGTTGCCATACCTTAGCAACAGGCACGATGAAAGTACATTTTATTATTTCCCCCTGTAGCCTAGGTATGGCAGGTGCCATATAGCTTGCCATACCCAATTGACGCCTCTGTAGCCTACGTTACTATAGTAACCCGACACTGCAAAGATCTACAAGCTCAGAACGCGTTGCGAACGCGACGCGTTGTGAGCTTGTAGATCTGCTACTTTCAAAAGCCAGACCCACTGTGCTGTACGGGGAACTCGAGCAGTCGGGCTTATAGGACCGTGGAGAGACGAATTTTGGGCAGATGATAGGAATATTTTGTCTTATCGCCGAACCTTAATTAATAGATACGGGGGTGCGGTAATTACCGCAATACCGGCGGTAAATGGGAGGACGGTAACCGCGATAACAAAATGTTGATACCGAGCCACCCCTAATCGGAATACGTATGGTTATGACACTGAATGAAATTAAAAGATCGCATATCGTCTCTGTCGGGTGAAAACCTCATTATGTTCAAAGCTGATACTTTTCCGGGTTCAAATTCGAAAAACCGCAAACAGTAGCAGATCTACAAGCTCAAAGCGTGTCGCTGCGCGGCGCGGTTCGAGCTTGCGGATCTGCTACTTTTGAGTGACGCGGCTGTGGGATCGTTAATTTATGAAACACACAAAAAGTACAAATATGAAGATATTTGCAACGTGCACATTTTTAATGAACTTTGATGCAACAAGTATACCTACAAGGGCAATAACAACATGGTTAAGAACACTTTATATGCTCCTTCCCATCGCCACAACCTTCTCCCTCTCTCTCACACACACACACACACACACACACACACACACACACACACACACACACAGAGACCCACCGACTGTGTTGTGCCATCGGTTGACGGCGAACAGGCGGCTGCAGGTGACGGTGACGGCGGCGGGGATGCTGAGGTGCGGCAGCGTGTTGGCGGCCACGTGCGTCACCGGGGAGTTGGAGGGAAACTTCAGCACCATGATGACGTCCTGCTGCATCTGGTCCTTGAACATCAGAGGACTCTGAGGGAGGAAACACTGATGAGAGAGACAGAGAACGACAGAGACACAGAGAGAGAGAGAGAGAGAGGGGGGGAGAGGGGGGGGGAGACAGAGAACGACAGAGACACAGAGAGAGAGAGAGGGGGGAGAGAGAGAGAGAGAGAGAGAGAGAGAGAGAGAGAGAGAGAGAGAGAGAGAGGGAGATGGAGATGGAGATGGAGATGGAGAGAAAGAGAGAGAGAGAGAGAGAGAGAGAGGATGCCACAGAGAGATATACAGTAGATAGGGAGAAAGAGATAGAGATAAGGAGGGAGAGGATGACAGAGATAGAGACAGAGAGGGATAGAGAAGATGACAGAGAGATGACAGAGACAGAGAGGGAGAGAGAGCATGACAGAGTTGGATGGATAGGGAGAGAGAGAGATATGGAGATAGGGTGAGAGAGAGATGGGGAGAGAGGATGACAGAGAGAGAGAGAGAGAGACAGGGGTGGGAAAGAGATAGAACGACAGACACACAGAGAGAGGGAGAGAGAATTACAGAGAGAGAGAGAGAAAGAGAAGAGAGAGAAAGAGAAGGGAGGAAAGGAGAAAGAAGGAAGAGAGAGAGAGTAGAAGACATGGGGAAGAAGGGAGGGAGAGGAGGGGGAAAGGAGACGATGGAGCAAAAGAGGAAAGGAAACAGAGGAGATGAGAGGAGAGGAGAGGAGAGGAGAGGAGAGGAGAGGAGAGGAGAGGAGAGGAGAGGAGAGGAGAGGAGAGGAGAGGGGTAAAAGGTACATTAGTGGGAGAGTGAGGGTGGAGGCAGGTACACACAGAGGATGGTTGGAGGTCTTGGAGAGAGGGTGAGGGCTCAGGGTTGTGGAGGATCTGGATCTGTTTGTCTGGGGAGACGCTTTAGGTGCTGGTGACAACAGAGAGGCTGTTGGCCACACACAGCCTCTGGGAACTGACGTCAGATCAGTGATATTTAGGCCTACACACCATGCAGAGTCAAGTAAAAACTAAAGTCTTTGTGTCCGAAGGCAAGTCCCCAGTGAAGACTTGACAAGTCCCAAGTAAAGACTTGACAAGTCCCAAGTAAAGACTTGACAAGTCCCAAGTAAAGACTTGACAAGTCCCAAGTAAACACTTGACAAGACCCAAGTAAACACTTGACAAGTCCAAAGTAAACACTTGACAAGTCCCAAGTAAACACTTGACAAGTCCCAAGTAAAGTCCAAGTCCTAAACTTTTAGTTTTGAGTCCCAAACAAGTTCTAAGCTTGTCGGAAGTTATCAAGTTAACTTGAAAAGACTTAAGGGTCCTATTTTTTGTCTTAAGTACCAGGTCTTATAACTTAACTTGAGACTTGGAGGCATGGCGCATGCTATTTGGTCATAAGACTTATGGTCAGACTTAAGAAAAGTGCAAGTATTTATTTTATTTTATTATTATTATTGTTTTTATCAAGTCAGTCTAAACTAAAGTAATCAAATGTGTGACTCCAGTCCAAGTCGAGTCTCAAGACCAACACCTCTGTTAAAATACACTTCATAATGTCAGGCTGAAACTTCATGAAATACAAAACCTGCTATATTTACAGTATATTATAAAGAAAGGCATTGATAAACAGTAGATATAAAAGCAGAGGTGGTCTCACCAGGTGCATGGCGGAGGATCTGGGTGGGTGTGGTTCTATCAGCAGCTGGGATGGAATCTGACCGCACGCCTGAATCTGAGCCTCCATCGACTGGACACACACACACACACACACACACACACACACACACACACACACACACACACACACACACACACACACACACACACACACACACACACACACACACACACACACACACACACGCACAGACACAGACACACACACACACACACACACACACACACACACACACACACACACACACAGAACAAACATTCATTTACATTATATCCCTCCACAACAAATGATATAAACATGAACATTCTATTAATTTTTTTTTAAATCAACAAAAATGCTTAGTCTGTTTAACATACTTTGTGTCACACAAAAAATAGCTAACATAGCCAATCTACAATCGCACAGCTTGTAGGTCGGAAAATGTGTTGCAGCTTTAACATAATCCTACCCTAAAGTACATAATCAACATACTCTACCCACGTAGTGCATAATGTATTTTATGCAATGAGAGGTTATATATTTGTTTATGTGAGAGTTGATGTTGTCATGCCCACAGACCTCCCGCTGCGCCCCCTCCAGGTTGTCCAGGGTGACGGCGCCCTCGTACGACAGGAAGTTGAAGACGTTGAGCCCTCGCACGGCCTCCGGCCCACGCTGCTTGTAGCCGAAGATGAGGTCGATCCACTGGTGGAGCTGGCATGAGACAAACTCACTCTCCAATGCCTGGCGGGACATAACACCATGATAGAGGATCAAACATAAGGTCATTCCACTGCTGGAGCCTGTGGACATGAGACAATCTGAGCATACAGTAGGTTAACACAGTGGTTCTCAAGCTGTGGGTTGGGACCCCCAGGGGGGTCCCCAAATTATTTTGGAGGGTCCCCAGATGATTAACTTAACAACTTGGGAGCCAAACTCGTTCAGTAACGAGATACGGCCACTGGAGGTCGCTGTGCCAAAAATGAGTCATCTCGTTGAGAGACGAGACAAGGGGTTAACTTGGTTACATGCAGCTGCATCCGTTCTGTGAAAGACCCTGGTCCATACGTCATACCGTGGCTCGCAGAGAAACTAAATGGAGGATCTAGGCTACATACACTTCCATTCTAGGCTGAAACATAAAAACAGCTTTATCTATGAATAAGGTGCCAAGAACGCCAGGGAAGCAGAGATCTGCCTGTTTTCACGGCGACACTTTACCGCGATGGTCGGCCCCGGTTTGGATTTTAGTTTCGCGAGCGTTTGTAAACAAATGGATCTTCTTCCTCAATCGTCAGTGGACACTCACGTGCACACGCACAAAGCTTCCGAGGCTCTTCAAAATTAAAGCGTAAGTCAACGACGGCAGCAGCAACAGCTAGAAATGTTAGAAACCTTGGCTTCCCATGTGTTAATGTGCATTGTGCAACATTGTTTTCTCAATGAACATTAAACAAACCAACATAAAGTTTAAGTGTACAGAAGTTATATGCACATTTCTAAAGTGACAGTTGAAGGACTTTTTAGTACCTCAAAAAATTACAAATTAAACATTTGGCCAAATTGTCAAATATTACAGGCAGAAATTGTGAAAATAGCTGATCTACATGCTCACAACGCCTCGCGTTGCGAGGTGTTGTGAGCATATAGATCGGCTATTTTCACAGTAGGATCGTGATATACAAAATGTAATGCCTCAATTCTTAGTGCTCGTCAGGGTGGGGGGTTCTCAGTTCAAATATGATTTTGGGGGTCGCGGCCTGAAAAGGTTGAGAACCACTGGGTTAACATATGAATGTCTACTGCCATGGGATCAAACACAGTGTAGCCTATATGTATGAAAATAAAAAATAAAAATATTTTGTTCCAAACCCTAGAAACACATTTTCACAATTATGTTAGCTTGGCCATTTTTTTGATATTCACTGTAGTAATCAAACATGAATTGTATAGACAACTAATAGCATAATGGCCTAAAGTACAGTAATGCAATATTCAAGAGAAAGATTAATCTTTTCCCACACAAATATATACAGTAATGACGCTGCGACGCTGCTTGATGATGATGTTGGCGGTTGTTTTCCATCTACAGCCAATCATTGATCAATAACTTTATAACTTGATTGTTTTTTTTGTTGACAGGAAGATGTTGGTACCTGCGGGGCATCTCTGCCTGACGCACCTCCGACGAAGTACCCTACAAGTAACACTCCCTGGGGTCGAGTAGCGACCGTAGGGAGTACCAGCTATTTTTCCTATTTTTACTTACCTTTTCAAGTCACACACAAACACACACACATGCACAGACACCCTTCACATACACAGACACTAGCTAGTGAATGGAGCTCTTCATGTGCTGCTATGGCGCCATCTGTTGGATGTGTGTGTGTGGTAGACAAGTGTCACAGCTACAGGGTCACACATCAAGCATTATTACCGGGAAGTTAAACATCACAGACGCTGGAGAGATAATACAACACACACAGGGATTGGACTGTTCTCTGTCTCACCATGCGGTTGATGCGAACAAAGTCCTCTGGTTTCTTGGCCCAGGCAGGCAGCTCCACGTCACAGACGGGCACCGCATCCTCACGCACCCCCAGCTCATACTCATTACTGTTGACGAACATCTCTGGCAGGTAGTAGAACTCTGGGATCAGCTCCTGTCCACACAACAACCAACACACGCTTAGACGCAAAATATACAGTATTTAACCATTAATCAAACAATTGAAAAGCATGTTCTTTTTTTATAACTTGTTTGATTTGTTATTTAATCAACAGATCTATGATAATATGAATTTCATCATTGTGTCATTATGTTTATCATCTAGTGTAGGGACCTTAGTAGTTAATTAATATACAAAAATAGATGAACTACAAGCTTGTACAATTAACACTACAAACATGGCTGAAACAGATGGATACCTTCACGTCAGCCGTGTCTCTCTGACAGTTCCTCCATGAACGGCCGATACCGGAGAATGATCGGTCTGGGTGGTCAAACTTGTTCTCATTGGCGTTGAGGAAAAACGTGGTGAACGGCTCCTGAAAAGTACAAGAAATTCAATTAAAAAACATTTAAAAAATGCTGGTGTGTGTGTGTGTGTGTGTGTGTGTGTGTGTGTGTGTGTGTGTGTGTGTGTGTGTGTGTGTGAGTGCGTGTGCGTGCACGTGCGTGTGCGTGTGCGTGCACGTGCGTGTGCGTGTGAAAAGAGAGACGTTCAAGTGTATCTATGTTTTTGCATTCATGTCTGTGTATGTGTACTGTAGGCTTACTTACTACTTTCAGCATCGACGTCGGTGTTGTTTGTGCGTGTGTGTGCGTGCGTGCGTGCGCAGGCCTACTCACTATTCTCAGCATCCAGGTGAGTGTTGTGTGTGCGGTGGAGTATAACGTTGTGTAGTGGTGAGGGGACGTGCCGTCTTCATCCCACGTCTCGTAGCGCTCCGCGTAGAATGCCGCCCGCTTGGGGTTCAGAGCTCCGATTGGCTGGAAGAGACGACAGTGACAAATAGTATGTTAAAGGAGTAGTTCACCCATAAAATGACCTTTTGATTACAATAAATGTACAAATGCATTTGTGTCCCCATTCGGAATCAATGGGGGTAAATGTACTAAAATCAAATTATTGTACATCATCAGATTAACGTGGTAAGATAAAAACTTATAGTGGAGTAAAAGAACAGAGACGATGCTGTTTGTCTATTCTTGACTAGCATAAGTCACTATAAGCCGAATTGAACATATTTCTTTCTTATTTGTATTGTGTTAACTTGTTATCACAAGATAATATTAGATATGCGAAATAAGATAAAATAAAAACTACACTACTAAAAAAGAGATGACAAGTAAGGATAAAGTGTGCGGTGCAGTGTGTGTGTGTGTGTGTGTGTGTGTGTGTGCGTGCGTGCGTGCGTGCGTGCGTGCGTGTGCGTGTGCATTGAACCTTGGACAGGTCTCTGAAGTTCCCAGGCAGAGTAAGGTCTAGTTCCTCAGAGTCATAGTTGGTGAGAACCCACGGGAAGACAGGGTACTGATTCAAATCATTATAAGTCCTCCCTGGATGGAGAGAGAGAGAGAGTGGGGGGGGGGGGGGGGGGGGGGGGGAAGAGAGTTGGAGGTGAAAGAGTGAGATTCTTTTCAAAATTTTAAAAAAATAACATAATGTCTTCAGATGTCTTCTGTTGTGAGAATAAAGGCCCATTCCGACTGGCCCACATAACAGATAAAAAAATCTCTTTCTCCAGATATTTTTCCATTCAAAGTGGATGGTAGATGGTAGAAAAAATATCTGACACAGATATTTCTTTTATCTGTGGCAGGAATTGATTTTTTATCTGTATCTACCATCCACTTTGAATGGAAACATATCTGGAGAAAGAGATTTTTTTTATCTGTTATCTAGCCCAGTGGGAATGGGCCTTAACACAGGAAGGTGTGCCTATATATAGGGAAAATAATGTATTGATAATCATGCAATCGTTTAAATATATTAGTCCTATTAACAGGACCACAAAAGCATCATATTTGAAAACTAAAAGTTAATCCAAGTAAGGATAAGTGGCTCCAGAGAATTGTGACTGGGGTGGCTATGGAGGGTGCTGGCTTTTTTAGAGCAGGGGCTAATGAATTTTGGCAAAAAACAATAATGAATAATAATATCACGACAAACGAGATTCTCTCGCTTAGGTATCAATAACTGCTAATTAGTTTCATTCTAATCTCCAGCATTCTAATAAAAAGTAAGTTTTTGTAGTAGGGTTTGCATAGAAGTCAGTCAATTGTCTTTCACATATTTATATATATTTTATTTATATATTCCAGAAATATTTTTAATTACAATTGGGTTTGTGGAGAGGGGGGCTTGGGGGGGGCTTCACCAGGAACAACCGTGTGATTGAATCTGTAGCACAAAGTGACACACTTTATATAGCTGGTCTTAAATAGCCACGGTAACAACTTTAGCTGAGGACCCCCTGGAACCCCTCCAAGGTCTCCTGGTGGTCCCGGACCACCACATTGAGGACCACCATTTTAAATGAATAATTCTGTGTGTCTTGCATATCTATGTTTATTCATTCATTCTGGTGGAAACAAGCTTTCGAATATTATGCAAATGCCAGCTGACACTTGGCTTCGCAAAATGGCTGCTCACTTCTGCTCAACATTCTGTGATAACAGACTCTCAGATTTTAAAAAAAAAGCGCGCGCACACACACACACACACACACACACACACACACACACACACACACACACACACACACACACACACACACACACACACACACACACACACACACACACACACACACACACACACACACACACACACACACACACACACACCAAACACTCTGTGTTCCAAAAAGCAAACGCGGGCGGACACGTGTGAGCACGTTTTCATCTGCTTATCTCGTTTGTTCAGACTGTTGACAGGAACATCGAAGCAGCGCCAAGATATTAATATATATATATATATATATATATATATATATATATATATAAAGGCTGGGCATTTTATCGAAAAATTATCGATATCGAGGTATCAACATGCAAGGTATACATATCGACGAAGATGGCTTGAAATGAGGTATTGGTGTATGTGTCAAATTAATTAACAGACACACTATGCATAAAAAAGTAGTCCATCTGTAACCAGGTGTGGTTATTTTAATAAAACCATTGTTGGAAAATGGAAATACAGCATTTCATTTCTTTATTCTATGTGTACTGTGCAGTGTGCATGCATGGATATGCTATTCACTATCTGGGTTAGGCAGGCAGTGGGCCTAAAGCAGAAAAACATTAAAAACAAAATAATGCTATTGTTTTTACTAATATCGTGAGTAATATCGATATCGAGGTATTAAACAACGATATCGAATGTACATAGTCGGTTGTGAATGTTTATCTGTTTGCAATTACACTTCAACCTAAAGAAGCAATAACAGACGGGTGCAGACTCTCAGTGAACAGTCTTCAGGGGTCTTCAACGGGGGTCCGGGACCCCCATTGAAGCCATTAAAGCCGAGAAGTAGTCGTATAGGCTTAGATCTTAGTGACATCGAGACGTTGGAGAACCAAGAGGTGAACAGGCATTGAATGAGGGATCACTTTTGTTGACAGAGGTGGAAATCCTGCCCAAAATCTCACCTGCGATGGTGTTGAGAAACATGAGGTACTCGAAGTTGGAGATCTCTCTCCTCTGCCACCGCTGGGTCATGTTGGACGACTTGAACAGCTGGCGAGGTGTCGCCAGGGAGATCCGCCTGAGATCGGTTGAATACTTTATTAACAAGACGGTTAAGAGTACAGGTACAGTACAGTCAAACGTTAATGCTAAAAGGATAACTCAAAAAAGCAGAGAGGCGTCAATTGGGTATGGCAAGGTATGGCAGCTGAATAGGCTTTTTTTGTTATCACCGCGCTCTGACTTGACTGGTGCGGTGTCCTCTTAGAACATCAAAACTGTATGGGGAATGGATCGCACACAGTGGCAAGAGTTGCTTTTTCTTTTCGTTTATTGCATTTTTGAGAATACAGACTTTTCGGCTCTCCAGCCTTCTTGGTATGGTAGCTGCCATACCTTGGCTACAGGGGAAAAAAATAAAATGTACTTCTTAAAAAAAACTCATCATGCCTGTTGCTAAGGTATGGCAACATGACTGGTGTCTTGCACCCGTGCAAGGGCGCGCGTGCAAGACACCAGTCATGCGCGCGTGCAAGACACCAGTCATGTTGCCATACCTTAGCTTTTGCTGAACTGAGGCCACTGCAAAAAAAACCCAGGGGGCTTGTTTCCATTGTTCTGTTCCATTGCACTGTGATGCGGGGATGTGACAATGAAGCAGAATGTTTCTTCCTACCTGGCCTGGGGCAGACCGTAGCTCGTTCCCACTCCAACCCGTGGCAGACTGTACACCACCCTCTTTACTGTGGCCTGGTCCGGAAAGTTAAACATCACAGACGCTGGAGAGACAGAGATGGGGAGATAGAGAGAGGGGATAGGGAAAGCGGGGAAGAGAGAAAGAAAGAAAGAGAGAGAATATTGAATAAGGACACGTACACACTACTTTCCACAACCCTTTTTCTAATACCTCACACAAACTGCCGTTATGAAGTATTGTTTCCTATTTTCTTATGATGGATTACATCGAACGATCAAATTAATGTGAAAACAAACAAACAAACCCAAAAAAAAAAAAACACAAAAAAACACCGGCAATATCCTTATAGATTTCTGTCTTCGTTTTTTGTTTTATGTTACTTTCTATCACTGCTGTATATAACGATTGCCTTACTGAGATGAGGCAAATGTCCCCCAGGGGGGCGGAGGTTTTGTGTTATGCCGTTTTGCACAGTAATACATCTATATAATAACGGTAGAGTTGTCTGTGTGTCTTCGTGTTTGTCTATTACTCATGCAGTAACATCACAGGTCGAATTGGGTCTGAAACTTCTCATAACGTTGCGTTATGATCCGGGGGAAAGGTTATTGGCAACTTTTTCGAAAACAAAACTTTTTAAAAACTTTTATTCCATACTGGAATTCAGTGGAGAGGCAAGCAACAGGGAGCCTTGTGGGGATCTATGTTTTAGAATTCTATATCAGCACACAAACAAAAAGAACACATATACAGATACTGCTGTACTGTAGAGGAAAAGTAAGATGATATCGTTGCTGTCACGTGGAAAACCTTGTACGTTCAAAACTGTTACTTTTCAAATTCAAAAACAGCTTAAGTAGCAGATAGGCAAGATCAACATGCGAAGTGAAGCGATGCCTTTCGAGCTTGTAGATCTGCTACTTTAGATGCTTTTGTCCAAGGCTGTAGCTGTGTAGCATGATCAAGCAGGGCATTCATTTGTGTGAGAAAAAAATATAAAAAGTTAGAATATGGAGATAAGAGTTTTCTGCCCGACAGCAACGGTATGGAATATGGAGTTTCACAGTTCACACACACAGGTGAAACGGACACAGAGTCATATTTTTGTGTGCATGCTGCTGAAACCCCCTGTTGTATACAGGGTGTACAGTAATACTGCTGCAGTCTTACTCCTGTTGGCCATGAAGACTTCCAAGCCGGTGTTCTGCAGGAGGTACCGCCTGGAGAACACAGCTCTGATCTCACTGAACATCCACTTTCCATGGAGACCCTCCGAGTACGCCAGAACCTGTTCAACACATACATCATGAGTAAGTAGTTAAGTCAGCTCAACGCCATAAGACAATTCAACAATTCCCACCAAATCCCTCTTGGCTTCCCTCCCAAGAACACAGCCAATTGAGCCGGAGGCACTGTGGAGGATTCAAACCACCAATCTCTGCGGTAGCGGGCAGGAACTTCACCCCTGCACTCGAGCGCCCTTTTAATTGTGTGAAAATGCCTTTTTGGAGCGGTGAGCTCCGAACCTTTAGCTTTGCGAGTCTCCCTGTCCCGTAGAGCATACATACCGGTAGGTGCAATACCTCTGGGTGACCAGAAGGGCATGTTTCATTAGTACAACGGTGCGTGCCCAGAGCTATGTTTCATTAGTACAACGGTGCGTGGCCGGAGTTATGTTTCATTAGTAGGCTACAACGGTGCATGTCCGGATTATAAAAATAGGAACAGATTGCGCAGCCGAGACACACAGGGTATAGCTCCTCAAATTCACCGCTCCACTTTGAACCGATGGTTAGATTTTTTGAGACAGAATGCTAGACTCATTATGACATTTCAGTGTTCTCTCTCACCTTGGCGTTGATATTCTTAAACGCGGGGTCTTCTTCGTCCACCTCAAAGTAGATCTCTGTGGTGGTGATGGACAGGGTTCCTCTGGCCACCACTACAGGAGCCACCAGCTGGGCCGGAGTGCTCAGCACAACCGGGCCTATAGGAGGACAGGACAGCCAATCAGAATCATGTTGTATCATCCACCTGAACCCCAGCATCCCTACTCTGAGAGGGAACGTTCTGCTAAAATAGACCATCTATATAACGTCATTGTCAGGTGGAAACCTTGTATGTCCAAAACCTTTTTTTTTTTATTTTTTTTTTTTTTAAACGATTTAACTTATATGCTGCTATTTTAAACATAGGCTGAACTGTTTTCCTGCCAAATTGTCCTTACCTTTTAACGTGGACACATGCACGCATAGTGCATGATCTGTGCGTGACTCATGTAGTAGACCGGTAGACAAGATGACAGCTTTCGAATAAAAGAAAATCCATTGGAATAGACAAATCCGTTGCCAGGCAGTATCCTGCTGTGTCCGCCAGTATTTACATAAGAAAACATTGGAAACAGCCAGCTGTGCGCTATGGTAACACGTGGACACGTTCGCGTACATAGCAGACGATATGTGCACAGATCATATGCCAGGCGGGCACAAGAATCAAACAGCTATCAAATTTAAAAAAAACACGTGAAAAAAGACGATGATATGACCGAGCAGGATGCTTCCTTGTTTACATGGAAACCTATCTGCCCGGAGCTATGATTGGCTCTCAGACCGGATATGGAAACCTAGATCCGGTCTAAACAGGAAATACGACCGGATACAGTTAGGAGGCGGGCCTAAAGTCTCCGAAGCGGCTATATACAGCGACCATACTTTTAATCGTTTCATAATGATTAAAGCTAATTAAATCTTCGGGCTCCTCGGGCATCGCAGAGTGGTACAGCGGGAAATCTCCGGTTTCGACGGGGATCGCAGGAAATGAGTTAAAATAGTGAAAATAGCCGATCTACAAGCACACAACGCCTCGCGATGCGTGGCGTTGTGTGCTTGTTGATCTGCTATTTTCACTACTTTTGTGCAACACTTTTGTATGATGAAATAGGGCTTTCATTTACCAAAAAAAAAACATACACAATTGAAACTTGGAGATACAAGGTTTCGGCCTGACAGTGACCATAAGCTTGTAGATTTGGTATAGATGGGGAAAAAATAGGTCAAATGTAAGTGGTTAAGGCTGCACGATCTATGGAAAATCATACTAACATTTGTCTGATACTTATCCATTATTTTGCGTAGCGATTATTTTATTGATTACGTTTTCCATTTGGATATTTTCCAACGCAATGCATTGCATTAGGAGCCAACATCTTATTATGACAACAAAAGACAAGAATCATAAAAAAACTACACGGGTAAGGCACTCAATTCCTGTTAGTAAGGTAGAATATTACCAGGGTTATTATAGTAACTACACAAAAACGAACGATGTAAGATTACAACAAACTATATAAAAATGTAGTCGCAAGTAAAATAATCATATTTTTCCCCACATGTTCATATCTGATGTAATTTCTTTTTAAATTCTATGACTCAAGGCAATCCTCATGATATCCAAAAAAATATCAAACTAAAACTAAATAAAAGTTCATCTAAAACTAGTCTATTCTTGAAAAAAAGTGAACAACAAAATACAAATAAAACCGCTTTGCTGTAAAATAAACTAAAACTAAGATGAAATCAAACACCCAACTGAAAAACTAATGAAACTCATTAATATTTCAGAGCTATAATAATTTAGGCACACACGCAGTAAACAACACTCAGTATCGTGTTGTGTAGCACAGGAAATAGAAGAATAGAAGCACTCTTCACTTTGGTACACAGACCATCATCTGGTTATGTCCCGAGATAACCCGACGAAGGACTGCGTACCGCAATACTGTTGCTGCTGTTGTTGGGAACGCTTGGGTACACAGACTTTCATGGGGTTATCTTGAGATATCCTGATGAAGATAACACTTTGGAGCAGCCCGGACAATAAGCCTCTTTATTAAGGTGCTGAGTATACAATACGAAGAAAACGTTTCGATGCTACTGCATCTTCCTCAGAGTCATGACTCCTTAACTCATATGCTGCCAAAAAAATACCCCTTTGTACCCCCTTCCCTGCCATGCCCGAGGAACCCGAAGATTTAATAAACTTAATTAAAAAAACATTTTTTATCGAAGCGGAACTAAAATAGGCCGGAACTAATGCTCCGTGATCGGTTTCTACACGGACACATTATTGAGCGGACCACTTAACATTGAGACCCTAAACCGGAAGCGGATGGTCTGTCCTCTATTTTGGCCCGTTAGCTTTCTGTATAAACACCACGGCTTACAGATGGAGAACGGATTGATCAATTTTCAAAATTTCAACGGATTTGAGAAGCTGATGGAATACGCGAACACACGATGCATAGCAGTGTCCGATCGCGCGCGATGGGAATTGGATGAGCGCCCGCGTTAACAGGTAGGAGAAGCCAGCAGTGAAAGACATAGAAAAATCTTCGGGCTCCTCGGCCGTAAACTACGAATGAGTTAATAAAGAGGCTTATTGTCCGAGCCGTGTGTTATCTACAGTGTGATCTAATGGTTTAGGGCCAAGATGCATTCCTGATCTTGTGCTGATATCATGAACCATCCAGATCTTTCTGGCCATCTGGGAAATTGGTCTGCTTTCTGTCCCTAAAACCAAAAATAAACGTAGGGAAGCTGCTTTTAGTTTTTGTGCACCACATAATCTGGAACAAACCCCCAGCAAACTGCAGGTCTGCTGCCACTCTTATTTATTTTTCAAAACACAACTAAAGAGCTTTCTGTTTGCAGCTGCATTTGATTTGAGTTACTTTCTTTTTTCTTTCTCTTCTGCACTGTCATTGTATCTGTTATTATTATTATTATTTTTTTTACTTATTTTGTTTAATGCATTCTAATGTCATTGTATAACTGTGTTTCCTTTGCTTGATGTTCTGTGTAAAGCACATTGAACTGTGCAGGCCTGGATGGCTGCTAATGCCACCTGACAGCGTGTCCATCCAGAGCCTACTATCTCCATCAATGAAGGCAGAAAAAAATATCTTTGGAGAAAAAAAGAAAAAAGTGCTCTACAAATAACATTGCCTTGCTGTACATTTGACTCTGCATGTCGTGTCATGCTCCTGTGACGCACCTGACCTGAGTTCGCATTTGTATTTGCCAGTGAAGAGGACAGAGTGCGGGAGTCTTTTATTTTGCATTAGTTGACCAGTTTCTTTTTCTTTTTTTTTCTTTTTTGTTTGTCACAGGAAACACCCTCAAGTCAAGTCAAGTCAAGTTTATTATGTCCCAAACTGGGCAATCTGTATTACAGCAAATGATAAAAGCTCTCAAACCACAGTGAAACATACACGGAACACATGGACATAGACATAGACATAGACATGATCACAAGATCCAGTAAACAATAAGTAAGTGTTACAACAACCCAACCATAAGAACTAACAGCTACCTCCTCCTGATTCCGTTGATCGCACGGATAGAGGTAGGGACAAATGAAAATTTGTACCTATTATTTTTAACTACAGGGGCCTTCAACCATTGGCCGGAAGGCAGTAGCTCATATAAGGATTTGAGAGGATGCAAGCTGTCTGCTCTAATAGCTCTCAGGGAGAGAGCATTTTTGCATTGCTATGTTGATTAATTGAATACATAGGAATACTTTTTGGTGTTATCCTTTTAGCCTTAATGTCTGACTGTACCACATGCTTTACATTTCTGACTAATAAAGAATTCAATGAAAGGGCGAAAAAAAAAGATGTTTCCTGTGATATGGGAGAACCTCTAGATTAGTACGACATGAGAAGCTTGGTTTGGATTTGTTTCAGATCAGTTAAATGTGATTCAGGGAAATCAGGCATTAGGATAGCGTCAGAATCAGTGGCATATTTCAGCAGGTAACGATTTTCAAACATCGTTTTATATTAGTGTTTCTGTAAAAAATGTCCAAGGTGAGCAACTTGCCTCTGGAAGTAAAAAGTCGTGGGCGGAAACGTACTAGAAATGAGAGCGATAGAAAATTAATTGTGGTGTGTGGCACGCATATGTGTGTCTGGCCTCAATACCCTCAATAATAATAATAACAAAACAAGTAAAGAATATACTCACACACACACACACGCGCACACACACACACACGCGCGCACACACACACACACGCACACACACACACACGTACACACACACACACGTACAGACTGTAAAAGGTTTTGACCTACTGTGTGTGTGTGTGTGTGTGTGTGTGTGTGTGTGTGTGTGTGTGTGTGTGTGTGTGTGTGTGTGTGTGTGTGTGTGTGTGTGTGCGTGCGTGTGAGAGAGAGAGAGAGTGCAGAGAATGTTAGAGAGGAAGGGGCTGAAATTTCTAAAAGGGCCTTTTGGTGAAAATATTGAAAATAGCCGACCTCCAAGCTCACAACGTCTACTGCGACTGCGACGCGTTGTGAGCTTGGAGGTCGGCTATTTTCGGCGAGTTTCAGGAGAGTTTGGACAAGGCAATTCTCTTGAAAGCTGCCTTCAGGCATGGCATGGATAGAGGGCATTTGCATTTCTTTCACCAAACTGCATTCATGGTCTATAGAGGGCACTTTTCACAGATGGATATTGGGGCAGGGGCTCAAGCCCCCTTTGATGTCTATGTGTGCACGTGCCTGTGTGCGTGTGTGCGTGCGTGCGTGCGTGCGTGCGTGCGTGCATGCGTGTGTGCGTGCGTGTGTCTCACCAGCAAGGTTGTCTATCTCTTTCTCCTGCAGAAGGCTGACTGCATCATCATCCCCCTCCAACATTAGCTCCGCCTCTGGGTTTTGACTGACCACCGATTGGCTGCGGAAGGTCTTCTTCGACTTGACACCCTCCTCCTCTTCCTCGGGACCTGTGTGTGTGTGTGTGTGTGTGTGTGTGTGTGTGTGTGTGTGTGTGTGTGTGTGTGTGTGTGTGTGTGTGTGTGTGTGTGTGTGTGTGTGCGCGCGTGCACGTGTGAGCGGGTGTGTGCAGAGAAAAGAACACCAGTGAGCATCTGCTGCTGCAGAATCATGTACAGTACTGTACTACACAACAATAATGTTCTGCCACTGTTGCATGATGGGATAGGTTAACTGACCGTAGTCCTCCAGGGCTTTGAGTGACACGTCGGCGTGGGTGGAGCCAAAGGCGTTCCGCACGAATCTCCGCCTCCTCCTGAGGTCGTCCTCCCAGTAGTCTAGACGCCAGAAGTCGTGTAATTGACTAAAGCCAGGAAAAGATGAGGGAGGAGCAAAGAAAGGAACAAAACTGATCAAAGAGAAGCTCTGTGTATGGTACTGCTAAGGTGAGGATACACTTTGTTCATATACAGGTACATTTATCTTGGTAACAGTGCTATTCAAGACATCACAAAAACATGAGAAAAGTGTGAAGTAATACTAAACAGTTTCACATAAAAAACACCTAACCAGTAATTTGACTCCACATGTAAGATTGGCAACACAACAGCTAAAAAATAAACTGTAAGAATTAGAGAGAGCAAAAGTACTAAGTGCTAAAGCAGTAATATATTTATAGAACATTGCTCTTTTGCACTATGATTTAGCATCAGAGTTCAGAAGTGTGATGGCGGCTGGAAATATAACAATAGCTTCAAGCGGATTGATTTGCACTTTTGCACCAGGAGTCTTCTAACGGATGGCAGAGGGTCATATTAGAGAACAAATGATGTTGAGAGTCAGCAATGATTTTCGTTGCGTGTTTCATTTTTCTGTGGGATCATTATTATTTGTCACCTATGACCTTCATAGCTGTGGTTTGTTGATGCTGGCAAGCCTGCTATTCAATCACACTGTTTCTGCTCTCTCTATCAAGGATGTAGATCTAGCAGATCTACAAGCCGCTTTGTGCCTCGTTTCAAGCTACTTTTGATGCTTTTGTGTGAGCAAGTAGGGCGATAATTCACAAAGAAAAAAAAATAACACAAAAAGTTAGAATATGAAGATTTAGCGATTTTAATGATTTTGATTTCAGTGAGTGGGGGCATGCGTACAGGTGGCTTTTTAGACACAATAAGCCCATTCCCAAGATGCACCTTGGCAGATGTGATTTATGGGGGCTAGTAGTGTTACTGTAAATAAAGAAATCGCCGGCTTATGGTGTCTAAAAAGACATATTTAGCCAACTGTACGCTTGCCCCCACCCACTGAAATCTAAATCGCTAAAACGATAGAAAGCCTTAACACCCTTGTTTGTAAAAAACTAAAATAAAGTTGTCCTTTAGGTTTCCAAACTATGCACGTAAGTCTATCTAATGATGCTCTCTAGGATTGTCTAGGAAGCCAATATGAGCTGTGGGATACTGGTCATGATGTGCATCCAACACAGCTCATTATGTTCACCGTTCGTTTGTGGTGCCGTTTCAGTGTCTCCCCGCGGGACTATCTTTGATAGTGTTTGTGCTAGAGGAAGCGTGCGAACCTCCACCACAACCTCCTGCAGCGAACTCACTATCTGCCAGCAGCAGAATGTAAACAGAAGCATTAAAAAACACCCAGAGGAAGACAGACAGACTAGGATTGACACAACTTCTTAAAGTCAGTGATTTCCACACTGTTGACATCAACTTCAAAAGATTTTTTTTTTCTTATTATTTTTTTCCTATCTGACAACAGACAACCACATCCAAACATTATCAAGGCATGTGATTCTGACTTAAAAGCTACAATGCGTAACGTTCATGACTTAAAAGCTGCAATGCGTATCTTCATGACTTAAAAGCTGCAATGCGTTACTTTCATGTCTTCTACCCAGATTCCCCGAATGCACAATCGCCCCAAATGTCTGCTGCTGAGCAAATACGTAAAAAAAGAACGTTTTGGGAGAGGAATGAATTGCATTTTGAGCAAGTGTCAGTTATATTTTAGCTAGTACTAACACAAACATACTGGTTGGTTGGTCAAAGGAACAGACATTTACTGAAAAACAAAACAAAGAAAGATGCTGTCACATCCCAGAACAAAGAAACAAACCTGGGGTGACAGGTGCTCCGTACATAGAACTCACTCCCAGCTCACATCTAAGCCACGTTTAAAACCACACTCAAAACCCAAACTTTTCAGACTTACCTCCCCTACCTAATTCTATTCCCCCTTTTCTACCTTGTATTGCTATTTTTTTCTTCTTTTCCTTTGTGTTCTTAGTTTTTAACCTTTTAACTTCTTCTTTCTGGGGCGCCCTCTGGCTTACTGGTCCAGGCGCATACCACATAGGCATTGATGCCTGACTGCGTCACCGGTTCGATTCCCAATCCGGACGACCTTTGCCGCATGTCACTCTCCGTCTCTCCCCCCATTTCCTGTCAGTCTACTGTCCTATCCAATAAAGGCATATAAAAAGAAAAAAATATATTTAACTTGTTCTTCTTTCTAATAAAGTTGTTCTTATTAGGGTGGTTGCTAAAGGCAACACACTATTGTTCAAGGCCAGAAGACTTTTATGACAGCTATGTAAAGTAAACCTGTTTTTTGTTTATTGAGTTCAATGGAAGTTTTCTGTTAACCTATTCTGTGACCCAAAAAGCCCATTTTCTGATTGGACAATATAATGTCCAATCAGACAGGAGTGACATCACAATAGAACAGAACTTTCAAGTATAAGCCTATGAATTACAAGTGTGCAAATGGCTGGGGCAGAAACATGAAGAATAACAAATTCTTTATGTATTTCAAGACGGAATTAATTTTTTCCCAGCGGATTCCTCATGGCTCGCGTCAGTGCAACCACACCTTGCGACAGATTGCCCCGCCCCCTCCTCTCACCTCTGTGACATCGTCCCCCACGCTCCGTGCTTATTGGTCAGGATGTTGAGGATCTTCTGTTTCAATTGGTTGGCAGTCACGTGGTCTCTGTGCTTGGCAGCGCTGATCAGGTGATCGCACATCTTCTCCTCCTCCCGCCGGTCAGACGCATACTGAGCACAGTTAGACTGCAGAGAGGGAGAGAGAGACAGAGACAGAGAGAGAGAGACCAAGACATCAGATACATACTTCCCACAGATCATAACCACATAAGGAGAGTTTGAAAACATGACCAATGATTAAAAAAAACTCCCATATCTGCTGGGTGAAGTACAACAATGTGCAAACACAGCAGCAAGATTTGTGAGTAGCCCTGAATACATGACGGTCATATACATGACGGTCATCGCATCATCTCCGTTCACTACAATGAGCGACCGGAGATGACGCGACTCTCCACTAGAGGGGGAAATTCAGGAAATACAAGGATAAAAATGCTTTTTATTAAACAATCCGGGAGCGGCATGTAATTATCGTTGAACGGCGTCATTTCTGAGTAAAAGGAGACTTGGGTAAGCACTTTATTTTTGAAATCTGACGTTTGTTGAGCCACAAATACCCCACTGGTTCTCAGGTTGAGGGGGAAACATGACGGTCATGTATTTATGACCGTCATGTATTCAGGGCTAGATTTGTTCAGGGCTGTGATAGGAGAAGGATATCAAATGGAACCCAACCACCTATAAAGACTACTGATCATGGTGTATACATCCCTGCACTGTCTGCATCGAGTAATCTCCATACATGAAAACTGTTTCACCCCTTTCAATTGTACATATTTTATTTTGATTGAATTATATTTATTGATTTCTGCTTTGGCAACGTAAACATGTTTTCTCATGCCAATAAAGCCCTTTGAATTGAATTGAATTGAATTGACAGAGAGAGAGAGACAAAGAGAGAGAGAGAGAGAGAGCAAATGAGGGCATTTCTTTGCCGTTGGGCAGAAACCTCTTATCTTAACTTTTTTCTTTTATTTCTTTGTAAATTAACGCCCTACTCGATCATACTACAGCATAAAAAAAACAGCAGATCCACAAGCTCCAAACACAGCGTGAGGCGACAAGCTTTGAGCTTGTCGTTCTGCTCATTTTGATGTTGTTGAATTTGAATCCCTACAAACGTTTGAGAATAGCAGATCTACAAACGGAGTAGTGGAGTAGAAGTAAAAGTATTGGAAATCGGAAATACTCAAGTAAAGTACAAATACCTCCAAATTGTACTTACAGTAAGTACAGTACTTAAGTAAACGTACTTAGTTACTTTACACCACTGAATTCTGAAAAGTATGAGGTTTCCACCCGAAGTGGCCGACAGAGACGATGTACAAAGTACTTTCCACTGAGTGTTATCGACTCTGGCTTATTGACTAATCTGAAGTGTTTGCGTGAGTGTGCACGCGCACGAGCAGCACGTGTTTGTTTTGTGGAAGTAGAGAGACACAAAGAGGGAGACACACAAGAGAAACACAAAGAGGCAAAGAGAGATATAAAGAGAGAGACACACACACATACGTGCGAGTGTGCGCACAAAGTGAGAGAGACACACAAGACACAGAGAGACTCACACACTCACATGCTCACACACACACACACACACACACACACACACACACACACACACACACACACACACACACACACACACACACACACACACACACACACACACACAGGAAGAGTGAGATGACCTCATGTTTGGCAGTGAAGTGTTTTGTTGTCGGGTTGCAGTACCTCAAACTCAGCATGTTTGTGAACATCCTCGGCTCTCTGCCTGTTGAGGATGAACTCGGCCTCGTTAGCGACGCGCACTATGTGGTCCTTCATAGCGTGGCACAGGAGTCTGCAAAACACACCCGCAAAAATGCATTGCACACCACGCGATCAGAAATAAATCACTCTTAACTTAACTGTTAAACGCCAAACTAAATTACATCTAGGCTCAGTTTTCTACTGTTATCGATCCCGAATGCTGTCCACGGGATCTATTAGGCAGAGATGCCCCTGTTGTCCAGTTTCCCCCGCAGAACCCAGCAGACCACATAGCATATAGAGTGGAGCCCATAATCCCATCACTTTTACACTATCAATTTGTTGTGTTAATTCTTTTTATTTTTTATTAATATGTTACTACTGTAATTGTCCTTACAAAGACATCCATGCCTTGGTTGTCCCACACGAGCCGCCACAGTCTCATAAATGAGGTGAGCATTCAGCACAACTGCCAGTTAAAGTGACTATACTGGCGCTATACACAGCACTTCTTTCCCGGGACTTGGCAACACACATAACAGCATAACATCTGTTTAGCAGCGTGTGACGGCTCGTGTGGGACAACGATGGCATGGATGCGTGTGTAATGACACTTTTGACTGCAACAAATAGTATAAAAGCGATTCTACAGTATGCAATGAGGGCTGCTGGGTTCTGCTGGGGAAACTGGACGACAGCTGCATTTCTGCCTAATAGACCTCATGGACAGTCATTAAGGATCAATATATTAGGAATATTAGCCTAGCTGTTAGTTAGTCTAGAGTTGTCCTTTAAGTGGCCAGAGGTAGAGAACCAGTGCACAAAAGGATCCAACAATATGCATTTGTAAATTAGATGAAATATTTAATTAGATCAAATAAGTGATATTTGATTATTACCTCCCCTCGTTTATGAGCTCAATGAAGGCCAGGCCGGCATTCTTCTGAATGGAGTTCTGCCACTCCTGAAAGTGAAAAGAGAAATCATTCATTCCATATTTATTCCATCCGTATCTAAACCTCAGGATCACACTGAGGGAGAGACACAGCAAGCACGGTCAGGACCTGGACCAATCAGTGACATCTCGATTGGGGCCAGATCTGGCCTAGAATATCACCTGATTTCAACCAACATGAATCCTGCCCACGAAAACGGGCGTCCTGGATTAATCAGAGAGGGTCCGATCGAGGCCAGATAAATATCATAACAAGTCAGATATGTCCCAGAATATGACCTTACATGCTCATATTTCAAATAACATTACAAACAATAACAATAATCCTGTCAAACAAAAAAGTCCATATGGCATCCTGGTAGTGACGTCAAGATCATCCCCATATGGGCTGTGATCTGCCCTAGTTCTGAACGTCACCGGAGTCAACGGAGGACGTTATCATAACGTCATTTGGCTCATATCGTCGCTGTCGGTTTTAACTATTTGTTAATTAACACCCTACTTGATCATACTACAGCGTCACACAATAGCAGCAAAAGTGGCAGATGTGCAAGTGGCTCGAAACACGGCGCGTTTTCAGCTTGTAGATCTGGCCTTAAGCGTATGCATATATAATAGTTCACTGTCAACATGTACAGCATACTGTGTCCTCGAATCAAAAATCAAAAATCAGGAAGCAGTACAGATGAATGTATTGATTAGGGCTCTTAGCCGAAATGTGAAAGCCCTTGTTTATTGGTGTGTTTATTTAGTGGAAATGTGAGTAGTATTTTTTTAATACCTGTTTTGATACATGTACTGGATTTCTGGTTTAGCAATCCACTGAGAAAGGCAAATGTTGATCCACAACCTATTTTTTCTTATTTAGAATGCATTAGGAGCTTTCTAAATGTCAATGAAAACGCGCATATGCTTACTTTGTGAGCGTGTGCGTGCGTGTAAAGTGCCTAGACTTCTAAAACCAGCAGCTGAAGGTTTCTAAAAGCCAGGAGAAACGTTGAAAGCTCTAAGACTAAGAGCGCTCCATTAGCTCCTCTGGTCCTGATGGGCACTGGGGAGCATCTCCAGTTACCTTCCCCGAACCGGAGGATCAATATCTGGGCTAAGTTTCACTCCCATGGGTCCCTAATGGCAGACAAGGCCGGAGCCACGGGTAATACTATACTATACGCCCTGCCCTGCAACTCTGGCAGGGGTGGAGAGGGAGGGCTGATGAGAGGAGAGGAGAGGACAGTGTGGAGAGGCAGAGATGAAAGCATCCAAACATTTGAGTTAAATGCACATCCGAGACAGTGGGAGGACCAGAGAAGATGTTAGAAGGAAAAGATGTGAAGAACAGGAAGAAGAGGGAATAAAAAAAAGGCAGACGAGTTAGTGTAGTTGATGGATGGAAAAAGTAAGAAGAGGAAAAGAGTTGGAGAAGAACTCAGAAACGGAATAAAGTGCACTTTCTTCCAAGGTCGAGAACGCTTGACGACCCGAAACCTCAGCACTGCAAAGTGCAAATGGAAGGAAACGACGGAGGGGAGGGAAAGTCAACGGGAGACAAAATAACTGACAACATAAAAGGACTGCCTCATGTGCACTGTGGCAAGAAAGACAGAGATCAAAATGTAAGTAAATACTCTGTTAATACTCATTGATTTAGCAGATGGACTCAACAAACCATACGTTTGAGTATTGTCTGTTGGCTTTTGAACAAAAGTTAGCTGCTCTTTATTTTTTGCAAAACTATTAGCAAAGAGTTTAAACGGGTATGCTTATAAATGATGTGTAAAAATGTGTATACAGTTTGTGGCTATCTATGGCGAGATGTAAGCAGGATATTAAAGCATCGTGTTATATCTGTTACATCCGCAATGCGCTGACTGTAAAGTCATCCATGATGGCTGCTGCCCTGGGCAGGTCTGTGTAACCAGACACCTCCATGGGGTCACTTTGACCTGTCACTCAAACTGAATATAGAATATTATATAATATAATATAACTTATATAATAATTTAAAAAAATTAATTACTTCAACATGGCCCAGGAACATTACAAATAATAAAGGCTGACTCATCTAGACCCTTGAAGACAACAGAGAAATAGATCTGAGTACAGTATACCGGTATGTATGAATGAAATGGATAGATAGATGGAAAGCAAGCAGGTCAAGAGACAGAGAAGATTCTTTGAGACACACATCGGGGCTGCCATTTTGCAGGCCTTGCATTACGGAACGTACAAGTTGTTACATTTTATGGGTTTATTTCGTCATAGCATAACAGATGGTGAAGTATCGTAGTGCAGGTAATTAGCCAGTAGCTATGCCCCTCCCCTAAAAGCTTTTTTTTTTTTTTTAGATATGTTTTTGGGCTTTTTATGCCTTTATTTGATAGGATAGTAGACTGACAGGAAATGGGGGGAGAGATGAGGAATGACATGTGGCAAAGGTCGTCCGGATCGGGAATCGAACCGGCGACGCCAGCAGGCATCATAGCCTAGTATGTGGTATGCGCCTTGACCACCAGGCCAGCGGGCGCCCCCCCTAAAAGCTTTTGTCCAACGCTAGCTTAGCAACCGGCAGCTTGCCAAGGCTGTTGCCAAGGCAAACCTTGGCAAGCAGGAAGTTATTCTAAGCTAACATTGGACAAAAGCTTTTTGGGAGGGGCATAGCTACTGGCTATTTGCAACAACGTCCCCCGACATAGTGAAAGGTGAAAACGGGACCGCTTCCCGCCGCGTTTTGAGCTTGCAGTTCTGCTACCTTTTGATTATTTTGTGTGACGCTGTAGTATGATCAAGTAGGGCATCTAATTTACAAAAAACACAAAGTTTAAACATAGGTTGGTCAGTAAGGTACTTTGGTGGTACCTATTACATGCCTAAGTAGGTGTTACTTAGGTTGGTATGTAGGTAATGTAACTAGGAAGGAAGGTAGGTAGTAGGGCATTCACAAATAGTGATTTTAAGTATTCGAATTATTCGACCTCAAAGTATTCGAATAGTCGAATATTCGACAGGACTGGCCAAACTGTTAAATATTAAGTAAGCAAGAGGCGAACATTGTGAAAATAGCCGATCTACATGCTCACAACGCCTCGCAACGCGAGGCCTTGTGAGCATGTAGATCTGCTATTTTCACAATATTTATCTGCGGCACTGAGTCACATTAAATGTAATACCTACAATTCCAAGTGCTTGTCAGGGTGGGGGTCCCCAGTTAAAATATGTTTATTTTGGGGGTCATGGCCTAAAAGGGTTTGAGAACCATTGACAACTCATTCTTATGACTTCCTATCTA
>NC_137826.1:39785748-39875748 GCF_963921795.1 Nannobrachium achirus | reverse complement strand
CAGAGGAGAGATGGAGGGGGAGGAGGTGGGAGATGGAGGGGGAGGAGGTGGGAGATCAGGAGGGGATGAGGAGAGAGGATGAGGGGTGAGGACAGAGAAGGAGAAAATAGGAGGGGAAAGAAGGAGCAGAAATGATGAGGAGGAGAAAAGGAAAGAAGATGAGAGTGAGATGGTGGGAAATGGAGGAAAGTGGAGGATAAAATAGAAAGGAGAGGGGAGAGAGAGAGAGAGAGAGAGAGAGAGAGAGAGAGATTGGAGTTATTTAAAGCACAATGCCACTTTGCCAGAGGTTTGGGTTGGGCAGTTACCTTGCCATGATGTAATTCCAAATAGAAAAGATACTTCAATAGCTGCTCCACTGATTAAAAATTGATATTCCCCCAAAATAGTATTAACACATCAATAAAAATGTAGATTTTTACTATTTGAATATCTGAATCTGGATTCAAAAAGAATGTCAGTGAGGAGGTTATTTTTTGGATTATCATTTTCTAATGAACAGAGCGACTATTGAAGATATATCATGAATATTTGGAGAACCATCATCAAGGCAAGCTAACTACATAACCTAAACCTCCACCAAAATGTCATTGTGCTTCAGCCCATTGAAACCAGGAAAGCTTCTGTGTTATTTTAGGTTTCAGCTATACATAGTCTCTGTCGGTAGACGCCTCATATGTCCAAAACTTCCCTTTCAGGATTCAAATTCAAGCTCAAAGCGTGACACTTCGTGCCGCGCTTCGAGATTGTGGATCTGCTACTTTAGATGCTTTTGTGTGAAAAAAGCAGGTTGTTAATTTAAGAAACAAAAGATGGCCAGACAGAAACGATATATAGCAGATTTTTCAGGAAATTGTTAGGATTTAGAAGGCATTAATGGGTCAAGTCAACGTACAGACGCAAAAAGACGTCAAAACCAGCGTTCATGCATTTTAAGCTGACATCATGGTACGTTACGGCAGCCATGTTTGAGCAGGTAATGGGAGGGTTAATGGCGTTATGTGTTGCATGTAGAGCGTTCGGGGTTATTCACGAGGCCACTGTAGCTACGAGCTTGTAGTAGACGGTTTCATTCTGCAATCGTACAACTTCCTGTTTGTAACTGTTGCCCTCGGATACGACATAATGGGGGGTCTTCAGCGTTTAACAGGCCAAGGAGCCCTTAGCTGAGAGAGAGATGAGACAGGGACCCCCAATATATGATCCTGAATTTGATCCATAGACTTGTTTGACAGCACTATCATCAATGTTGTGAAAAACATTTTTTTTCCTTCTTGTTTGTTTGCGTACACGTGATCTCTTCTAAGAATGTTGGATTCATATGAATTTGTATTTTTAGACATTAAGTTCTGATTACCCAAAGATATATGAATGGTATTATTATTACCATTGTGTTAAACTCTCTAGTGGTGTAAAGAGAGATAAGGAAGTTGTCTCCTAGCAACAACAGAATGTTGAAACCGTCTACATTAGGACTGGAGATGGAAGTGCAAAAAAAAAGAAAAAAAAATGGGAAGAAAAATGTATTCTAAAGCATAGGTTTGTTATTACCAAATGCTACAAATGCATTTGTATTATATTAACGGCAAATCTGTGTGTGTGTGTGTGTGTGTGTGTGTGTGTGTGTGTGTGTGTGTGTGTGTGTGTGTGTGAGAGAGAGAGAGAGAGAGAGAGAGACACTTTTATCCTGCACTCTATTGACAAAATACAGAAAGCACGGAGGATCGCTTGCAAAGAGAGAGCTATAAAAGGCAAGCTTTGAACAGTGCGTATAAGAAATACTAGGCCCAAGCTGGCAGTGAAGTGCATTATAAGCTGCAGCAGTATAAGCATGTGACTACTTAAAATGTACTGTATTTTCCTTTAACCTGTTTGGAGTGCCAGATGACACATTTTAATGTGGCCCCACAATGTACATCACAATCAGGAGATTGGATCACTGTTTTGAGCTAAAAGGTTGAGAACCACTGGATTTAAATCAAAACGAGCCGTCCAAACAGGCTAAAAACAAACGCTGTGAGTCAGTTTCAAACTTTGATCTGTGTCTGATTTGAGTGTTTTTTGTGGGGACGTCATTAGACAGCCATGCCAGAAGTGACAGTGACACAGAACTGGCTTCATACCAAACCAAACCAGAAAGAAAAGTCTCCGTCTGTCCTTTCGCCTATGGCCGACATTCACCACCTGGGACCCCCCCCCCCCCTCAAGGACCACTGGTTGAAAACCACTGATGTAGAGGTATTGGGATCTGTCCAAACGAGCATGAACTAAGATGGTGGCAGGGAGTGTAGAGGGGTCAAGACAGTGTTTGGTCGGGGGATTCGCGTGGGGTGTGTGTATGTGTGTGTGTGTGTGTGGGGGGTGGAGTGGGGGGATTGGGTGTTATTTCAGGGGTCTCCTTGCCTAAAACACTGTCCTGCATCTCGGGGGGATGCCTGGAAGCCTGCCAGCGAGCTAAAAGACTTGAGCTCTGGTGGCGTCTGACCGCTGCGCAGTACACCCTGATCCACCTCACAACAGGCACTGCAATGCAAACCAACAACACACACACACGTATACACAGATTAAATAGTGCTCGTGCACGCACGCACGTGCACACACACACACACTCAGGCGCGCGCACGCACACACACGCACGCCCGCAATCACAACGCTGCGCAAAGACGTCTTGAGGGCTTAAGAGCGTAGTTATGGTTAAAGATGGCTTGATGTTCAACGTAATAATGGAAAAAAACATAATAGTTATTGTTAAGTTGTTTTATGGCTTGAGCTAATGTTTTTTCTACAAGACAACTTATATACTTTATTTGGTGTCTTTGACAGCTGCAGAATATGGGAACATAGAGGAATGGAACACACTTGAATTATGTACAATGTTGTATGCCACCTGCGTTATGTACACTGACATTAATCCTTCTTTACTTTGGGAAAACTAACTGTCTTAACTGGATTAATTGAGAGTTGTAATTGGAAATGGTGTGGAGGGCAGGGAACAAGTCTGATATTTGACATGAAGTCCAATTAAACCACTTTAACAGCAATGTTTCTTACGCAAGGTAAAGAGTTGTACCATGATGTGATGTGTGCCTGTGAGTGTGAGTGCAGCTGATGTAGTGTGTGTGTGTGTGTGTGTGTGTGTGTGTGTGTGTGTGTGTGTGTGTGTGTGTGTGTGCGTGCGTGCGTGCGTGCGTGCGTGCGTGCGTGCGTGCGTGTGTACTAAAATCCTGAGTGTTATTGTAATTCTGAAAAGTGTACAAATGGAACCAAATGAAGCCATAACTCTCTATTTTATGATTTTAGTGCCACATTCATCACTTGAATTATATTCAAACAACACCTCTCTAACTAATAACACCAGCATACTGTAGGATGACCAACGAGGTGACGGAAACAACCTTAAAGAGGATGTACTGTAATTGATGTGTTTTTGTTAAGAAGTATTAAGCTCTACATTCCTTGATCTTAACCGTTGCTGCAAAGTGTTTGATCAGTAACAGGGGTCTCTCCATCTCTCCAACTCTTTTAGTAAAGAGAAAATACTTGTTCAGGTCAGGGGTACCTATTTCATTTTATAAAATCAGGAGAGAGATCATTATTCAGCTTACATTTTTAGTGTGTTCCAATTCCAATATTGTCTGCTCTTTAGTTTTGCCACCACTTCCAATTTCACTCATATCCTGTGTCCTGCACGAGTTCCCTGTCATACAGGATACTGTTTAGTGTTTACTAAAGGCCGGAGAGACGGCACAGACACTCTAAATCAGTGTTTCTCAAACTTTCAAATTTCAAGGTTTCCCCTTAACTATGGCAGTGTACAAATGGAACCAAATGAACCCGTTAGGGTTCATTTGGTTCCATTTGTACACTGTCAGAGTTACAGACATGTATGGGTCAATTTAGACCCCCATAAACCTAGAGTCCCTGAAATCCACTTTGAGAACCACTGCTCTAAATAAATAGGCAGTGATGCCTATTTGACATGAAATGATCAATGATTGTTAAATAGAGCTTTAACGTTTTGACAAAAACACCTCACTTACCCTCCCCCCTTGAGAGCAGATGAGGGACCAGGTGATATTATGGATGGGATGGATGGGAGGAGGGGAGGAGGGGAGGGGGGGTTACAAGCCAGAGGATACATGTACTGTATGTACGTGACGATGACAGGATGAGGACAGCCGGAAACCAGGGTAAGAAGACGGCAGTCGTATTTCCATCCAATGCACACTTTTCAAAATGTTGCAACAATAATCTCCAGGGATGCACAGATTGCACATACGCAAATAAATACAGTCCCCTGGACTCATGTGTATAGAACATATTAACCACTTAAAGCAGCACTATGTAACTTTTTAACAACTACAAGCATATTATGTCCCACAAAATGACCCATCTTGGGCGGGAACCCCCTTTTGTAACTATACCTTTCAAGACGGGAACCCCTTTTGGGGTTCTTCTTGCTATGTACAGTATATAGCAACATAATGTTTTTGTAAATTAGTTTTCTCTAATTATGCATCTTTAAAAAAAGAAAACATTCCTGATGCCGTGCATCTTCATTCGCATCTTCATTCTTAGTGAAACAGTTGTATGGAAAACACGGCCGCTGACTGAGAGACAGCGAGGAGAACACATGACGTCGAGACACAGCGATAGAGTGAGAGAGAGAGGGGGGGGAGGGGGCGTGGGACCCCTGACCTCATGTTCTCCATGGTGTCCTCTGGCATAGGAGCTACGGTCTGAACGGCCGGGAGGTTCTTGCTGGTGGCGCCGTTGACGAAGGACGAGGAGGAGGATGAGGAGGAGGACGCAGAGTCTGTGGCGCCTGGGCGAGAGACGGAGAGAGAGAGAGAGAGAGAGAGAGAGAGAGAGAGAGAGAGAGAGAGATAGAGAGAGAGGCACAGTGACGGTAAATCCAAAATGTCGTGGGGTGTTAAGCATCCAAGTTAGCTTAACCACTCTACAGTATATTTATACTTTATGGTATTCAAACAAATCAACAGCTATTGGAACTAATTTGTTTTTCAAAATGGTAAAAAAAAGTCAAAGGACTTTATAGGGGTAAGGCATGGATGGAAATAGGGCCACATATCTCCATGTTTGGAGATCCGTGCTCATACACAAAGTAACTGACGTCATGGCCCATAGAAGGTGATATGCAGGTGTGTCGTGCTTGCAACGACACACACACTCCAAAACCTGATCTGGTTTTCAGGTTCAAGAATCCATTTCTTTGAATTGGGAACCTACTCAGAGTTTTATATTACTAACGAGCTTTGTAAACACCTTGCAAGACTTTATATAGACTGACCAGAGCTCTGGTCTGATGTCAGACACAACACAAACCGTCGCCATCGCCGGCTGCTTGCCATGGGCACTCGCTCACACCAAGTAGTTGGCTCATACTTGGCCTGTGCGCGCTGCCAGTAGGCGCGCACACACACACACACACACACACACACATACAAGTATATGTATACACTAGTGCTTAACCGTCACTATGCATGTGCAGCTTACCGGTTTATGCCTTACCCGTAGGCCTATATTTATAATCCGTATGGCAGAAATGTCATGTGAAGCTTGACAAATCCTCAAGCTTGATCCTCACCAAATTAGTTCCGGACAGACAGACATTTGGTCTATTAACAGTGTTTTGTAGATAAAAAGCTTTTCAGGGCATTAAAGCTGTCCTTCTATAACGCTGTATGATAAGCGTCACTTGACTGCAGGTTCTCGCCAGTGTTGGGAAAGTTCATTTTAAAAACGAACTAGTTCAAGTTCAAGTTCAGAACTTCTAAAATGAACTAGTTCATTTCATAGTTCATAATTCTATATTTTGAACTAAGTTCATGGTTCCCCAAAATGAACTAACTTAGTTCTTTTTCGTTCTTTTTTTAACCATATTTTTTTTATACTTTGGCTATTCAAAAAAAAAGAAAAAAAAAAAAAGAAGAAAAAAACAATATAGGTCTATTATATAAATGTTTAGACGTTGCTGCATGCTATTATTTGTCAAAATTATTGACACAGCCCATATAGAACCATACTTTTTTAACCGCAATTTCATCCAACTTAACATTGAGGTGCCCACAATATGTATGTGCCCACTGCCTAGTTCCCAGTCTTCCTGCACCCTTATTGTGAAGGGCTGAATGTAATAACCATGTTATTGTCTCATTGTGTGAAATATCATAATATTCAAAACAAATATTTGACTCCAATTGATTCCCCACACAGTATTGACTTGATATAGCAATAAAAAAAATATATTACACAGTAGTTGTGGGAAAACTAAGACATTGTTCAAAAAACACAATTCGGATGTTGGTCATTTTGGAAATAGGGCAAAAAATATATTTTTCTTCAATCCACTGTCTTGACACTCGAACCAAAATTGTTCTATAGACCATAATCTACAAATGGAAGTGAAAAAGAAACTAACACATTTGAAATGAAAACAAAAAATGACATGTACAAGGAACCCCACTAGAAGGCATACTTTTCTAAACCTCGCGCACAGCATGTTTCCGCGTTGGTTAAAATAGCTATATCTACAAGCTACTGCGACGCGTTGTGAGCTTGCAGATCAGCTATTTTCGCCGTGCAACACACATAGGACAAAGTAGAGTCAGGCTTGCGAGACACGTAACGAGGAGGAGATTAACAGTGCAGCTGCAGAGTGCAGACAGCACCGCATCAACGTTCACGAGGAGCTGCGTGCAGTGCTTACTATTGAAGCATGTGAATGAAAAGAGAGACGAGAGGACAGACCATAGATATATATATCTATGGGACTATTGGGACAGACGACCGCGGAGGCGCGGACCGCCGCATGAACGGCCGACGAACGCCACGAACTCCGTTCACGGAGGTCAGAATGACCACGTTCGACAATATCGTTCATCAAGCGAAAACAATTACGTTCAGTTCACGTTCGCCCAAAATATGAACGTGTTCATGAACGATCGTTCTTTGAACGCGTTCGGGTACAACACTGGTTCTCGGGCATTGCAGGGGCCACATGTGCAAATCGGTGTTGTTCATCAAAACGTCATTGCATGTTGAAAATCACCAAAATAAAGAATGTGGAATGCATCTGTGTGTGTGTGTGTGTGTGTGTGTGTGTGTGTGTGTGTGTGTGTGTGTGTGTGTGTGTGTGTGTTAGGAATGGGACGATATGAAAAAATGTCATATCACGATAATTGTGACAAAAGAAATCGTGATTTACGATAATATCACGATAATCAAAATCCATTATCCTGGGGCGGAATATTTGCCAAAAAATAGCCGATCTACAAGCTCACAACACGTCAGTGAAAAAAAAACTGTATCGAGTATGTATATTATAAGTACCTTTTACCAATTATAGAGGGTTGGTAAATGGTAAATACATAAATAAAAGGTGAATTGATCCCAGTGCACGACGGAGGACAATATCACGATAAATTAAATCTCCACAATACGATTATCGTGAGTGTTTGTGTGTGTGTGTGTGTGTGTGTGTGTGCGTGCGTGCGTGCGTGCGTGCGTGCGTGCGTGCGTGCGTGCGTGCATGTGCGTGCATGTGCGTGTGCTCTGCCTCACCTGTAGTGTTAATCATACTCTTGGGCGTCGCCGTGGCAGCAGCAAAGATGTTGGGCGTGCTGCCGGGATTGGCCGCTCCGCTGGTGGTGGGCGTGCCCACTGTGTTGACAGACAGGCTGCCGGGCGGCGGCTTCTTGACTGGCACCACCACGCTCCTATCAGAACACAGAACACACAGCTGCCATTAACCTCAGCTAAACATTAGCGTCTTTGGCATAACATGTACATATCGCTGTTGTCAGGCAGAAAACGCTTATCTCCATTAGGGCATTCACCAAATATTAGAATATTCGAATATCAAAGTCACAATTCGACGTTGTTCACCGAAGTCGAATATTCGCTTATTTTTCTTTTTTTATTGTTTTCTCTTTAAAAAATATATAGTTTATAAAACTTGGCTAGATAGGAAGTCATAAGAATGACTCGGTTCCACAGATAAATATTGTGAAAATAGCCGATCTACATGCTCACAACGCCTCGCAACGTGAGGTGTTTTGAGCATGTAAATCGGCTATTTTCACAATGTTTGCCTCTTGCTTACTTAATATTTGACAGTTTCGCCATTCCTGTTGAATATTCGACTATTCGAATACTTTGAGGACGAATAGGTCGAATACTAAAAATCACTATTCGTGAATGCCCTAATCTCCATATTCTACTTTTTGGTGTGTTTTTTTTGGTAAATGAATGTCCTACTTGATCATACTACAGCGTCACAGAAAAGCATCAAAAGTATCCACAAGGTATTGGTATTATCTGTACAAGAAAATAGACACTTACAGTATAAACATATAAGTAATATAATTATATAGTATCCATATACCAAATATCTATTTGGTTCCATTTGTAAACTGTCAGAGTTAAGGGGAAACCTTGAAATGTAAAAGTTTGAGAAACACTGATATAGACATTTGAATAAAGACAGATGGGTGGAATGGATGCAGGTTGACTGCCTATATAGTGCCTTTTCACGTGCGGTCTGGTCGCATACAGACAGCTCTAATAGCAGGTGGGCTAACAGGGAGGTGGAAGCGACTAACGCTGTCTGTGATGTGGCTGTGATGTGCACGCTGTCTTCAACCGCTAACTCCAGCTCTTAAAGGTCCGCTGTGCAGGACCAGGATGGTAGGAGAATCAAGCAGGCCCGGATTTATAAGACATGAGGCCCCTGGGCAAGGGGAAATAAAGAGGCCCTCGTGCGCGCGCAAAAATTCCACCTCCGGTCCACCTGACCACACCGTGACCTCACCTCCGGACCGGCCCGTGCATAATCTGACTGTGTATCCTTAATCCTCATTGGCTCATTGGAAGGGTCTAAAGCGGATACAGAAGTGGGGTTTGTGTGCATGTGTGTAGCCTATGTGTGTGGAATACATAGAGTGGGCGAGCTTTAGACAAATATGGCTGCCATGTTTGAAAGATGGGGTTGGTATGGGGGTTAAACATGGAATTTCGCGATCGCGACCATGCCTACTACCTTTTTGGGGTCCAAATAAAAAAAATAAAAATAAAAAACATTTTTTGAAAAAAAAAGAAAAAAAAAAAAAAAGAAATCGGGGGCCCCCCTTCCCCCGAGGCCCCTGGGCACGTGCCCACCCTTGCCCAATGGTAAGTCCGGCCCTGGGAGAATGAGTCACTGTGCAGCGCAAACCATGTATTATTCAGCAATCAGTGAAGAAAGAAAGTCTGGATGTGGAATAGCTTTTACGCTGGTATGAAAAGAAGGAGAAACTGGGAGAAACGTCAGTTATTCCGGTCACGTTAGCTCTGATGCTGTCACCGTGAGTCTGGCACCGCAGGGAGGCTGTCTGGTAAACACATTTGGGTAGCATGGTAAATGGGCAGGAAAGGAAGCTAATGGCATCTGATATATGTGTTCTGATGTATGCTTTTTTTGTGGTGTCACCGTTCATTTACCGTAGTTGCTGCTGGGCAGAAACCTCCAATCTCCATATTTTAAATTTGGGGATTTTTTCTTCCATAAGTGAATGCTCCTTCTTTATCATACCACATCATCAAACAAACGTGTCAAAAGTAGCAGATCTACAAGCTTGAATGGCGGCATGAAGCGACGTGTTCTGAGCTTATCGATTAGGTATTTTTGCAATTTTTGAATTTGAATCCTAAATGAGGTTTTCACCCGAAGTGAAAGCACTTTTTACTACTTTCCATTGGTTCAATATTATATTAACCAACACTCAGATGTAAAGGGTGTTCAATAGCCCTGATTTATACCTAAAAATCAAAAACCTCAAAAATGAAGTTAAGAGGTTTTGGCCAGACAGTGACGATATCCTGATTACATGGTCGGCTATTGAAAAGTATGTCATAATTAATGGAACATAATGGGTGTGCTGACCACCACGGAGAGAGCATTGTATCCATTATCTAAAAGCTTTCCTTCCTATTCAAATGTTTATGCGCTTCTTCTCGTACAGACATTTATTTTATTTATTTTTTTATAGCGTGGCTCTTAAAAGGCAGGCTGGTCGGTCTTTGTGCCAAATTTCTTGTGAATGCTGCCGATAACCTAACTAAACCTCAACTCATTTTGCTTCACATAATGTGAAATAAAATGTACAAAATATTATGTTTTGGGTCATACTTGACTGACATCACAGACTGGCCACATGGAGTACATAGATCCACACTGAAGCCAGACCATAATGCCCACATGGATACTGAGATCCATGCATGATTAGATTTTTGGCTCGACAGATAGTTTCTCAGCTCTGTTGTAATCTGATCATGCACCACTTCAAAATAATATTTCAGAAAAAGAAGAAAAAAAAACATCTATCAGGAGACCACAAGGGGAGGTATAGGCCTCATTCACTGCCACAGTTTTTACCTTTTTGGAGCTGTGTGGAGCTCCCTATACATGGCCGTGTGTGTATCCGTCCGTCTATGTATGTGGGTATGTATGTGGGTCCGTATGTAGCCTCAAGAATGTGGTAGTACCTTTTATGACCACACATGTTAAGGGAGGGGCGCTGTTTTCAACTGCAATACACACACACACACACACACACACACACACACACACACACACACACACACACACACACACACACACACACACACACACACACACACACACACACACACACACACACACACACACACACACAGCTCCACTTCGAACAGAGGTTCGATTTTTCTCTTTTGTACATGTAGTGTATTTGTTGATGACATGTATTAAGCTATTGTGTGAATTTGTTATGCTGTGTTGATTAATTGAATACATAGGACCACAATAGAAACAAGTCCCCAGGACATTTTTTGTTGTTTTCCGTTTAGCCTTAATGTCTTACTGTACTAATAAAGTATTAAATCAATCCAAAAAGAAATCGCATTTGTCGAGAAGTGAGCGGTGCAAGCATGACACACGTGCAATCGTGCATATCTCCTTGTATGGGCAGTATTTTTGGCTAATATATTTGGCTCTCCATACATGGAGTTCCGTACTAATACGGTCATTTATTGACGTCACGTGCACGGCAATTTAGAAAGAACGGATCTCAGCAGATCTAATGGTGAAAAAACAAAAACAACGTTTTCTAGTCTTAATTACATTTGCATTGATACTCAATATTTTATTTTCTAGTTTCATTTAATTCAGAAAATACAGCGCTGCAGTAGAAAAACAACTTTGCTTTGAACGAATCTCAAACCGCCTACATATGGAGCCATGTATGAGGACTGGACGCACACACATGCACATGCTACTGTAGGTGTTAAAGTAGAATCCATATGAATAGGGTACTTGGGCTTGTGAATCTATGGGGGATGCGCTGCAGACCACTTACTGGCAAACCTGGTAAACTTGTTATGCAAATATAGCCATTTCATTAGAAACTGTAGGCTATATGGCGCTTCGTCACTCAAATCTATGGGGAGTTCTAGCTTGCACACGCGCAAGCACTGTTCCGTGCCGTCCGTGCCTGTGGGAAATATATTGGCCACACGGCGTCCGGTCACGTCCGGCCTCGAAAGTGCTACTGGTTTGCACCGCTCAAAAAGCTGCATAAGGGAGTGGTAGAATATGAACATAAATCTCTCCCACTGGACTGATATAATGACAAAGTACATGTCATCACGGCTGTGAGATCCATTATGCTACAGTATATGACGATATAAAAGCAGGGACGGAGTGCATACCTGTCGAAGGAGTGGAACTGCATGGGCAGCATGGGGTGTGTCTTGAGGGCGGGGTCTGGGTGGTACGGTGTTGGCCCCGCCTCCTGCCCCGCCTCCCCGCCGTCCAGGGGAGCCGCCACCAAACTCTTCAGGATCTCCTGCAGAGGCCAAGAGAGAACACAAGATGATGATAAATAACCCCAAAAACACTATACACAATGATAAGAAATAAACATTCTGTAAAACACAATATACACACAATGATAAGAAATCACCCCAAAAATAAAGATAAGAGACGACCATACTGTAAAAAACACTAAACACACACAATAAGAAATAACCCCAAAACACTATACACCAGTAAGACTCCCTAATCGGGAGGGTAATGACCATACTGTATAGTGGCTCTCAACCCCCAAAATGATATGAATTTAGCCGCGGACCCCCATCGGAAAAAATGTGTTCAAGGGCCCCCCAGAAGCAAAGATTTTCACTTTAAAGCTATACTATGTAAAGTTTTTAATAAAAGAAATCTTAAAATTGTCCTAATTATTAAATCGCTAAAGGGCTGTTTTTCCCGGCAAAATTACGTCATATGCATCATTCTGTACACGTGTCTCCCTACCGGCCAATCAAAGCCCAGATCATACACTGCTGAGCTCTTCAGGAAGTACACTGCAGTGTTTACACTGGTCTAGGAGTTTAGCATGTAAGTCCCCAACCGCTGCTCGTAGAGGGACACGAAAGACCTCTATGGATGCGTCTCGGCGAGGCGGACGCGGTGGTCTGAAGGCCCGGTCCGCGGCGAAAAACGGCCGAAAAAAGCAGACGCGACCGCGGTTTGCTATACCGCTACTGACCACTAGTTGAGCAACTTACACAGTATAGCTTTAAAAATATATATTCAAAGATTTTATAGATCACAAACTTTCAATTTTTTTAATAGCCAAAGAGTAAAATAATGGTTAAATGATTGTGGTGCTAAACGAACACATTTTGGTAAACCCCCGATGACAGGGATAAAAAATAATTTATCAAAAAACAAATCAACTGAGTAAAGTGTCTGTATTTGTGGTCGTTGACTATACAGTATGTTGTCTTATGTGAAACGGATGATAGCATAATGCCTTTGTTGCAAGCTCTTCAACGCACCGCTGCATACTGACGAAGGCACTCACTCTCGCACACACACACACACTCGCACACACAAACACACTCAAACACACATGCACACTTGAATAAAGGCGGCCCACCTTCACGTTAATGCCCTTGTTGGTCTGGCTGATGCTGGAGATAGAAGAGGGTGGGCCCTGTCCGGGGGCGGAGTTGGGGTTGTGGGGGGAGTCCAGCAGGCTCTCCTGAGACCTGGTCCGGACGTCTGACGACAGGCTGCACAGCAGGTCGGCCCCGCCCCCGCCCCCTCCCATGTCCCTGTCCCGGTCCCGGTCCGTCTCCCGGCCCACCAGGCCCAGGCCCAGACCGCCCAGGCCCATGTCGGAGCCGTTCAGGGAGCCCGCCACGTGGCCCCCCTCGTCCCCGATGCCAGAGTCCGTGTGGGGGAGGCCGGCCCGGGGCGAGTCGTCCACCGGGGTGGGCGTCTGCTTGTCGCGGTCGGAGAAGGCCGAGGACGGATGCTCTGGAACGGACGGAGGAGAGGACAGGAGAGGAGGAGTCAGTGACATGACGAAGACCAGCCGTAAGAGTAGGAAGAGCACTTTGTAATTAAAGAAGTAGTTCTCCCAAAGAAGGACTTATTTTATATCAATTACACACCCTGTGAGGCCAATACATTTATGCCATTAATTTGACGAAAGAGTCTCCAACTGAGAAGCCACCCGGTCATCAAATTATTCGCTCAGAAATACGGCAAAAACTAAATAATATCCATGAATTCAAGGCTTCATGGGGTGTGTAATTGATAGAAAATAAGTGAACTTCTAATAAGTGAACTTCTAATAAGTGAACTTCTAATTTTTTGAGTGAACTACTGTTTTAACCATTTAAGCCCTATGGCTTGTTGTCTCTGACGGGTGGAAACCTCATATGCCCAAAACTGTTACTTTTCTAAATAAATAGCAGACCTACAAGCTCATGCGTTTTGTGTGACATTGTAGTATGATGAAGTGGGTGTTAATTTACAACATCAAAAAAACATAAAAAGCTAATATATGGCTGCATGACAGCAACAACATGCTATAGTGTCTTTTCAGTTTTCACTCTGCATTTAACATTTAAATACCTTTGTCGAAAGCAGCCGATCTACGAGCTTAAACTAAGCTTATGGCTAGCGAAGATATGCAATGCGGCACGAAAACAGAAAAGTCACTAGCATAGAGCCCCGAGGGACTTCGGTCAACCATATAGGGTTCAGGTGGTTCAAGTTATCTTCTGACACTGTATACATTAAGCCTATATAGAAGAACTTCACCAGGTATATGTCATGTTCATATACCTGCTCCTCACTAAAATGCTCATTAAATGGCCAATGCATTCTCCACATTTAGAGACGAATTTAGTCACAAAATCTCAGCAGCACCGAACAGCCGAATTAATGGCGATACCCACCCCGCTGAACCTCTGAATTATGTCATATTGTGGTTTAGACAGCTGAACCAAAATAAATTCGGCTCTAAAAGTGGAGTATGCATCGGCCCTAAGACAGCACCATTTTATGCCCACTCACTCTGTGTCTCAAAGGAGGGCACCGTTGCATAAATGTGATTTTAAAAGACATTTTTACGACAATCTATTGTAAACAATCACTCATTTGAATCTGGTCTGTCTCCCCCGCCCATTCTCTATCTCTCTCTCCCCCTCCCTTTACTTCGCTCAACTCTCCCACCCCTTATCGAATGACTCGGCTAAATCACTGTTAGCTTAAAGGTTCTTATGCATTGATTACACAGCAGAGAAAATGATGAGTCATCACTGGCCCCCACTGGTAAAGTACCATTCTATTGCCTTGGATGACTAATTAATTATTCATCATCTCTCTTTTCTTTTTTCTTTTCTTTTACATTCCACTGCGGTGGTGGCCGAGCGGACAGAAAAACGCTGAGTGGCCAACAATAACCTGTGCTGGTGGGGGAGTTGATCTCGTGGCGGATGCTCCGTCCCGATAGGCTGGTGGACCTGCCGATCTCGCGCTGGGGCTCCAGGATGTCGCGGTACTTGGAGACCATGAGGACGGAGATGAAGTAGACCACGGCCAGGGCCAGGAACTGAGCCTGCTTACTGTCGTCCTGCAGCAGCAGCAAACACAATTTACACAATTTAAGATTTACAATATAGGGATTTAGCAAGAATCCAGAGTGATTTACAGCAGTGGTTCACAACCTTTTCAGCCTGTGATCCCCAAAATAATCATATTTTTTCTAGGAATCCCCCCACCCTGACGAGCACTAAGAGTTGAGGCATTACATTTTGTATAACACGGTTATATTGTGAAAATAGCAGATCTACATGCTCACATTGTGAGCATGTTATTTTCACAATTTCTGCCTCTAATATTTGACAATTTGACCAATGTTTAACATTTTAGAGGTATTATAAAGTATTTAAATAGACACTTTAGAAATGTGCACATAGGCTACCCTCTATACACGTTTGTTTACTGTTGAGTGAGAAAACAATGTTTCACATTAAGCTAATCATCTGGGGACCCCCCCAAAATAATTTGAGGACCCCCCCTGGGGGTCCCGACCCACAGATTGAGAACCACTGATTTACAGTAAGCAAAGAAACACAAGATAAAGAGATAGTAGGATCATAGGTAAGAAACTCTCATCAGTTAAAACTGTATAATATCCAAAAATAAATAATCTGCAGTCTGTACAGTGAAACTATACAAACTATCTAAATTACATTTTAACCTTTGTTTGCATAAGACTGCATGGTCGTCAAGGCTGATGTAAAAAAAAAAAAAGAAAACAGCAAAACACACACCCAGCGTAATCATAAACACACCCTCACACGCACTCACCGTTACGTCTACACTCATCCAGCAAAGTCAAGGTCAAATAGATGCACACACCCACACCCACATATCCTCCAGTCCCCCACCCACACAAACCTGCGCGCACCCACACACACACACACACACGCACGCACGCACACGCACACACACACACACACACACACACACACACACACACACACACACACACGTACCACATCTCTGAAGACCACAGCTCGGAGGCGATTTATGTCCACGTCCTGCAGTAGTCTGTCTGGGTCCTGCTGCATGGGAGACATGTCAGCTCATTAGTGTGTGTATGCGTACGATACGTGTGTGCATGTGCGTGCGCGTCTGTGTGTGTGTGTGTGTGCGCATGCGTGTGTGTGTGTGTGTGTATACCAGTGCTTGTCAAACATGTCATGTCAAGGATATCAATGTTGTCTGTGGACCCTCATTTGAAGAGATTTTGTGCTAGAGAGATTATGTCAAGGTTTGCCTACATTGTTCAGAAATAGCGTGTGTGTGCGTGTGTGTGTGTGTGCGTGTGTGTGTGAGTTTGTGAGCATGTAGATCTGCTATTTTCACAATGTTCGCCTCTTGCTTACTTAATATTTGACAGTTTGGCCAGTTTGACCAGTGCTGTCGAATATTCGACTATTCGAATACTTTGAGGTTGAATAATTCGAATACTAAAAATCACTCTTCGTGAATGCCCTAGTGCGTGCATGGGTGTGCGTGTGCTACCTTGCTGGCTGTGGAGGCACTGTGGAGGCTGTCCTGAGACTTGCTGCTGGTTAGGGATGACTTGCATCCCCGGTCTCTCTGTCTCTGTCTGCACTCCAAACAATTCCTCACCGCCACACAACACACTGTCAGAGAGAGAGAGAGAGAGAGAGAGAGAGAGAGAGAGAGAGAGAGAGAGAGAGAGAGAGAGAGAGAGAGACAGAGACAGAGACAGAGACAGAGAGAAGGGGTTGGGGAGAGAGAACCGTAAGTATCACACCTTGGTAGATGGCTTTCAAATCACACCTGTACAGACACAAAAAAAAAGAAAAAGAAAAAAAAGAGAGAGAGAGAGAGAGAGAGAGAGAGAGAGAGAGAGAGAGAGAGAGAGAGAGAGAGAGAAAGTTAGCCATGACTGACAGCTTGGAAGGATAAAAACACAGAATCACTTCTGCAATCTTACATGTAATTTTATTTTTAGGGTTTGACAGCTGAAAAGTTCTGGCTAGTAAAAAAAAAACTGCTCTCAGACAGACAGAGATATGTAGCCCCGGAGACCCAGACAGTGTTTTTTTAAACTGGCTTGACACTTTAACTTCACCGTTTGAGTTCTGGAGCAACTATACTAGACTATATTCTTCCAAACCAGCAGATTTTTCAGGAAAATGTTGTTCCACTGATTTCAGTCATTTAAAAAAATATAGTTTAACATTTTCAATTAAACAACATTTTAGTTGTTATTGACATATTTGTCACAATAACCATAGCAACATGTTTTTGTTTTGTTGACACTTAACAAAAACTATATTTACTTGCCACTCATAAAAATGGGTCCGCAAATCGTTTTTGTCGTTTGGAAACCTTGTATGTCCAAAACCGTTCCGTTTTGTATTTATCATTTTAAAAATAATTTAAAATAGTGAAAATAGATGGTCTACAAGTTGTGTGCTTATAGATCTGCTATTTTCACTAGTTTTGTGCCGAAGGTATGATGAAGCAAGGCTTTACTTTACGAAAAAACATACACATTTGAAACTTGGAGATACGAGGTTTCAGCCTGACAATAAACATAGACGAACATAGACGAAATATTCCCGAGTCCGACCCCATTGTTAACAACGGTGCTAGTGGAAGAATGGGCTCAGGGCAAACTAAATTACTCTGGGCCCAGGCCAATTAGCAGAAAAACCTTCAGGTGAATGACATTAACACTTCCCTTGTGATGCAACATGCCCCGAAGGAGCTGGCAAAGCTTTCAACACTTCTCCACAATGTAGTCGTTGCCAATTAATTCTTCCCCACACACATTTCTGTGTGTTGTCACTGCTGTTGTATCCTACTGACCAGTGTTGATTGCACATTTTGATTTTGATTTTTATTCTTTTGAATACATTTTCAATGAGTTAATACGTCATATTTTAGTCATCCGAAATGTTTTAGTTTTGGTCTATTAAATACCTTTTACATTTTCGTCGACTAATTCTACAGCAACTAACAACTATTTTGGCAGGCACTTGTAGATCTGCTGTTTTCACTAGTTTTTTTGTAACAGTCTTGTATGATGAAGCAGGGCTTTACTTACAGGTACATACAAATTTGAAACTTGGAGATACGAGACACGATATTTCTTTTCTATGAGTGCGATGAAAACAAATGCTTTAGGAGTTGTCTAAAACCTGTCATCATACAGTAGTTTACAGCTTTAGAGGTACAGGTAAGCGCCGTCTCACTCGGGTGTAAACCCCATATGTCCAAAACTGTTACTTTTCAGGATTCAAATTCAAAAGTTGCAAAAGCAGCAGATCTATACGAGCTAAAAAGGGTATCACTTCACTCGCCGCAGCTCCAGGATCTGCTACTCTTGATGCTTTGGTTTGAAGCTGTAGTGTGATCAAGTAGTATGGAGATAGGAGGTTTCTGCCCAATAGCAACGATATATAGCATGCAGTAGACCAGTGGTTCTCAACCTGTGGGTCGGGACCACCAGGGGGGGGGTCACCAAATTATTTTGGGGGGTCCCCAGATGATTAACATAATGTGCAATGTTTTCTCACTCAACGGTAAACAAACCAATAAAGTGTAAGTATATAGAGGATATCCACACATTTCTAAAGTGACAATTTAAGGACTTTTTAATACCTCTAAAATGACAAATTAAACATTGGCCAAATTGTCAAATATTAGAGGCAGAAATTGCGAAAATAGCCGCTCTACATGCTCACAAGGCCTCTCAAGGTGAGCATCTGCTATTTTCACAATAGAACCGTGTTATACAAAATGTTATGCCTCTGCTATTTTGGGGGGTCATGGCCTGGAAAGGTTGAGAACCACTGCAGTAGACACACACATATGACACATAGCAGACTCAGTTACAACCATACACCAGGGAGTGAGGACAAAATGCCTGACAAGACTACAAAGGTTTTGTTTCACATTGGGAAACAGTCTGATGATCAATAACAGAAGTTGACAATGTGCCATTACGTGATTTTAGATGTACAATTATACAATTAGCCTCTTACCTCTTTGCATCATGCCTCTGTAGAAAATAGCAAATCTGCTATTTTCGGAGCATGACACACAAGTATATGTAAATCCAGCATAGCTCCAACCCCAACCCCTGGCCTAAACCCAACATCTAAATACCTAATCCCAACACCAGCCTGAATTTGTCAAGTGAGGACAAGGAAAATGGTCCTCACAATGTCTATAATGCTGTCTATAATGTAAAAAAAAAAAAAAAAAAAGAATCAGATTAATCAGAGATTAATAATTAATCAGTTAATCATGAATAATCACCATTCATACATAGTTATGCTTTCTCTGTATATTTTTGTGAATGAAAGATAGTCATTTATCTTTCATCCACAAAAATCTCTTTCTCTCTCTCTCTGTCTCTCTCTCTCTCTCTCTCTCTGTCTCTCACCCCGAGGTGCTGTGTGATTTGAGTAAATTGTGCAGCCTTTTCTGGCAATAACCGTTCTCTTTCCACCTCGCATGGATAGAAGCAAAATAAGATCTCAGTCACGTTTGAAAACCTTTGTCCTAATGTGCGATTTTGGAAAGAATGTGAAAGGAGCCCCCACTGCTAGCTCTGTTTCCTAAACAAGCAGTTTAGGCGCGCGCAAGCACAAGCACACACACACACACACACACACACACACACACACACACACACACACACACACACACACACACACACACACACACACACACACACACACACACACACACACACACACACACACACACACACACACACACACAAACACAAAAACATTTAACAGTTCTGTGATTTTCCTGATTCGGAAAAAGTGATTGTGGTGACAAAACTGTCATGAAATCACAGCTAATTTTAATTCCGGTTTAGATTCTCTGTTTACTCTCAGCTCTCCAGTAATGTGTACAAATTGGCTTTTTGACAGATGTTGTTTGGACTGCTTGTTAGGAGCAAGGGACAACAAACGGGAACTTGCAAAGTCTACTGACAGCTGACTCTGGAGCCAATATGCTCTGAAGCTCCTACTAATACAAGCCTGCAAACTTTTATTATAGATCTAAAATTGCTGGGAGGGGCATGTGACTCCATGATATATTTTGTATTTTATACTTGATTTTCATTTACAAATCAGTCCCTGCCTTCTATGCCTCCTGCAGTCTGCCTCCAGTAGAATCTACCCCTGGTGATAATAACATGCACCTTGCATCCACAGAGTGAGTCCAGATGTTAACTAGTCAGATCACATTTACACCTGCCATTAAAATGCATCACTGGCCCATATGCACCGACTTTAAAATGATTGTCAAAAGGCTGATTTATGCGATCGCATAATCACGTTTTTCTGGAGGGTCTGAAATTTGTACATTCATTGTGTGCATGTTGTGAGTATACAATGTTAGTTTGCATGTACAAGAAGTTGTCTTAATCCATCTGTGACCAACCACGCTGCCCTATAAAGCCACAGTGCAGTAACTACGTAAATAATGTTTACAGTGTTTCAATTGGCCAGCCAAATGGGTTATTGGTAATATAACTGATATTGCACTTATTATATATGTTCTACACATAATTGTTCATCCCCCAAAATAACGAAGGCTAATTTGACTTTTGAGACAAATAAATAAGTCACTTTGCCCAAAAACAAAGTTACTGCACGGCAGGGGGCGGTGTTCTTCTTTCACCCCTCAAATGTTCTGCGTTTCTAGTACCGCTGTTGGAATGCGACCAGCCGGGGACCCATGTTCATGCCAGGTGTAAAGGTCTGTGGTGTTTTTTTTAAAGAAAAGGTTAATAAAGAAGAGAAAAAAAGTCAAACTCACACATACCCAGTCGGAGGCATTGCCTCATCAGCCCGCCGGACGACATGTTCTTCTCCGCCTCGATCTCGCTGAAGTTCAGGGAGCTAGCGAACACCAACACGTCCACCATGGCCATGAGGCGCGACAGGAAGGTGACCGCCGTCTCTGAGGACATGCCCTGCGTCGCCTCGATGTTCTCCAGCTCCGTCTGCGCGGGAAAAAGGGGTGAAGGAGGGAGAGGGGAGGAGAGGGGAGGCACTGTCAAATGGCTCTCACTAGCTAGCAACACACGCGCGCCGCGAGCGTGCACGCCGCTGACACACTGAGATGCATCCATGCTCTTCCCGTTGGCGTTAAGAAAGGAGATGGAAGGTAACGGTGTAGTCTCTGTCGGTGGGCGACAAGAAGCGTCTTAGAGATGCTATAATGCAGCTGAAGATTGGGTTTGGGCACGTGCCGTCGTTTATTGTCATGTCATACGGACAGTGGTGGGAAAAGTACTCACATTGTTTACCTAAGTAAAAGCATCAATACTGCAAAGTAGAAATACTCTGTTACAAGCAAAAGTTAGGAATTCAAAATTTACTTGAGTAGGTACAAAAGTATTGGCATCAAATTGTACTTAAAGTACAAAAAGCAAAAGTACTCATTATGCAGAATGTCCCATTTAAAGTTTTCAAATGTATAGAAATCATTTGAAAATGGCACATCTACAAGCTCAAAATGGGTCGCATCGCAACGCATTGTGAGCATGTAGATCGGCTATTTTCAGTAGGCCAAAATGTACCGGTATATAGGGCTGAAGTTTATTTAATGTAGATTTTGGTCATTATTACAAAATCTACAGTACATTAAATAAACCTCAGCCCTATATACATTTTAGTAACTAAAGTTTTTAAATAATTGTAATGGAGAAAAAGTACAATATTTGGATCCAAGATGTAGTGGAGTAGAAGCAAAAGTATTGGAAATTGGAAATACTCAAGTAAAGTACAAATAACTCAAAAGTGTACTTAAGTACAGTACTTAAGTAAATGTACTTAGTTACTTTACACCGTATGCAGTGGAGTAGCAGCCTTCGTTCGGTCAGCATGCTGGTAAGTGAACGTGTTTCGCCAAACTTGTATGGTAGAAACGGGGCAAAATGGAAGTGCTTTGAACGACATACAGGAAGTACGGGTGGACGGACGGAAGGACAGCCTGATGGCACACAGGTAATGGGCACAGTGGGAGGAGAGCGGTGGTAGCAGGATGGACTCAAGGCCTCAGTGGTGGGAGCGGTTCACAGGCAAAGTGGGTCGGTGGCAACAAAGTTGAAGTTCTATTAGACTACTCACGTGTGCGTACCGACCTATATCTCAATAACCACATTTTCATTCTATGCCCGTGTTGTTTTAAAGGGAAACTAGGTAACTTTAAGACTGTTTTATATATATCGTCGTTGTCGAGCGGAAACCTCGTATCTCCAAGTTTCAAATTTGCACGTTCTTTCGCAAAGTAAAGCCCTTATTCATCATGCAAGGCCGTCGTACAAAAGTAGTGAAAACAGCCGATCTACAAGCACACAACGCCTCGCGGTGCGAGGCGTTGTGTGCTTGTAGATCTGCTGTTTTCACTAGTTTAAATCATTTTTAAAATGATAAATTCAAAACAAACGGTTTTGGACATACAAGGTTTCCACCCGACAACGACGATATGTATATGAATAATTTAGCAGTCATTTCCCTCTATCAGCCACTATATTGTTGTGCTGGGGTGTTTCCTTGCAGAAAGACACATCCCTCTGGCTGTATTTTGGTTTTGTTCCACTGTTTATGTTGACATTCCACTGTTAAATGTTGCCATTCAGGGTCAGGGGGAACTGGCCAGAGCTCTTAATTGCTCCCTTTAAACTTCAAAGGGGTTGTGAACTGAGGTAATTGATTGGGCCATACAAGTGTCAAGTGCTCGTTAGTGATCTCTCTTATCAACAAAAGTTGATAAGACAACTAACTACCTGTTTGATGCCTGTCATAGAGGGGAGGAGGAGGCGGGAACGTGTTTGTATTCACACAGACTTGCCTAGTTCCCCTTTAAAATTTGGATCCAGTGTGCAGCAGGTTGTTTAGACCCTGAAGTGAACTGCTGTTGCTATAGCGTTCTCCATGTCCCTTATAGACCAGGTAAAGGATGTGAGGAGTTGGAGTGAGAAGGAAGAGGAGAGGCAAAGTGCAGCTCCATCACGAGGAAAGAGAACTTGTGCACAAACAAGTTGTGGGTATAGTGTAAAGACACACACAGTGAGGTGAGGTGAGGGACAAGAAGGGGATTTGGGGGGGGGGGGGGGTGGGGTTGGTGCTCTTTAGGTCTTTCTGGTGATTACATTAGGGATAACCGGGGAGGGGTTCTTTAATTTTACCCACCTCTCCGCCCCCCGCGCCTCCGCCCCCAGGCACTGGGGTCACCTCCTCGCCCTTTGACCCCCTCTGGGGTCCAGCTCCTCCCGCCTCCTTCTTTAGGACGTCGATACAGAAGGGGACAGGCTTAGGTCAGGTTGAAACCCCTCCCATTCCCTTCAGCAGCGTCATCATCGTCTTTAAATCAGTGAGCTTATCGTCGTTGTCGAAGTTTCAACTTTGTACGTTAATTTTTTTTCTTTTCGTAAAGTACAGCCCTGCTTCACTATACAAGACTGTCGCAAAAAAACTGTGAAAATAGCAGATACAGTATACAAGCACACAACGCCTCGCGGTGCGATGCGTTGTGTGCTTGTAGATCAGCTATTTTCACAATTTTAAATCATTTTAAAAATTACAAATGCGAAACCGTTTTGGACGTACAAGGCTTCCACCCGACAACGCCGCTATAGAGGAGCCTCCCTCGCCGTTTCCTCTCATAATGCTCTTTCCTTACACTACTTCCTCTCGATGCAGTAAAGTCACCAGTGTTAATTTAAAGACCCGTTCCTTTTGTTTTTGTTTGGTTAATGTCATGAAAGATAAGCTGTAGTTTTTCTGCTAATGACTGTGGGTGAAGGCAGTGAAATAATTATTTTAGCCAAAAGATGGCGATGCACCCCAGGGTATAGCATCATAAGACTGGTGTAGTTAGGAATAATACCATCAGCGACTCTGATGACATCACTGAAACTCACCTGAGCGTGTCATCAGGTGAGTGAGCCAGAAAAAAACATATCTTACAGGCTCTTTAACATAGGGTTTTAGTAAAATATGTCTCTTCCGACTATAGCACAAACTGAATCCAGGTTTGACGGACAATCTGTGGTGTCCTCCAACAATGAGGATGTAACTGGCCTCTAGCTTGTTGCTCTGTAAAGGGTACTGTAAAGGAACTTAAACCACACCAGGGTACACGTGGGAAGGGATAAATTAACACTGCAGATTTTACCGTTTCGACCATTCTCTTTCTTTCGGTCTACTCTGCGCCCAAACGTACATTACACACCAGCCGGCATATTGGCTATTGAGACCCGATCAGTAGAGAGGGAATGTGTTTTAGTCTGTAGGCATATTAATTGTATGTATTGAATTGCTTTAATTGGCTGCAGAGGAAGACAATGATGTATAGAAACACTATGGATGTCACACAGGCATGGGTTAGTGTCACCGTCACAATGGTAAAGAAACCAGTGCAGAGTTTTAGTAGCAAAGACAGAAGACAACGTGAGCGAGAGGAAGAAACCACAACTTACAGTGTTGGCATTACTCTTAGAACTCTGCACATGCAAACAACAAAACAGACAAAAACAGACGCCAAAAAGACAAGGAAACAGAATAACACAGAGAGAAAAAAAGGAAAAGAAAAAAAGAAAAGAAAAAAGGAAGCTGGTTAAATTAAACAACATTCTCAAAGTAAAGAGGTCATTAATTAACTGACGGGTTAGAAAAGAGACTAAAATTAGGTGAAAAAAAGAAAAAAAGAAAGAACTTTCAGAGTCATAATATCACAACTAATAGCAGTGTTAATTAGACTGTTAAAAAGATATACAGATGAGAGGAACCAAGTACAGGATGTCAGTAAAGAGAAGTTTAATTTACCCCTTTATTTATACGATTGACCAAAATAAGCAAACCTTGCCGAGTTAATCAGTAAATGAAAATCTATCCAATTGCACCCTGGCCACAATATAACTTCCGGTTGGTTCTAGCGGAAGTGGCGGAAGTGCTGCGTTTAACGGACGTTACATCATGCGTTGCAGTCTTCCGGTGAAATTCTCACGGAGGAAATTGAACGGTCTCTGCCTGATATTGTCACCAGGCTTTTTTCTTCGCAGATGAGTAAGCCTGGCTACGCGAGGCTAATCCAATTGAGAGGTGGATCTGATCATGATTGGATGATCTTAAACCTTCCTAATCATGTCTGATCAAATGTGCAGATCAATTTGTCTCATCATTGACGAGAGGTTAGATTTTTGTAACTTTTACATTAACGGCGCGCCCCACTCCCACCACAGGGGGGCAGAGCAGAGCCACTTACAGAGGGGGAGGTGGCGGCGGACAGGAGAGGCAGGATGCCTCCGCAGGCGATGATGATGTTGTCCACCATCTGGGAGATGAGATGGATGGTGTTGTGGACAAAGATGATGTTCTCGTTGCTGTTCACGAAATCCATCACCGACTTGGTGGAGTGGCTGAGGAGAAAGAGAAGGAGAACAGTTTGGGTTGGATTTGTCAACCGAGGCGGCTTCAAGTCATTCCTGTCCTTGTTGAGAGGTTATTCATACTGATGTCCTCGGTTGAGCATATTGTCACTGTCCGGCAGAAACCTCGTATCTCCAAGTTTCAAATGTGTATGTTTTTTTTTTTTTTTGCTGCTTCACCCTACTAGACTGTCACACAAGACTGGTGAAAATAGCTGATCTACAAGCACACAATGCCTCGTGGTGCGAGGCGTTGTGTGCTTGTAGAATGGCTATTTTAGCTAGTTAAAATCATTTTTAAAATGATAAAAACGGTTTTGGACATACAAGGTTTCCACCCGACATACAAGGTTTCCACCCGACAACATTACAGTAAAATGTAATTTTAACATTTTCTCTGCATCAAGTTTTCGGCGCTTGCTGAGGCTGACTTTTGCAGCTGCTTTGAATGAGTTGAATGAGCAGTTTTCCCTTCCTGGATGATTATTCATGTAATAGTAATGTAATTAGGCCAAAGGTAAGATAATAACTTAATTCTGTATAATATATATTTTTGTTTGATTGGTGGGCCAGGCAAAATTGTGCCATGGGCCGGGAAGTGGCCCGCAGGCCTGAGTGTGAGTATCACTGATATAAGGGACAAATGCAAGTATCTGACAATGTATAAAGCCTCTATCTTTCAAATGGATGGTCGCGTGTGGACCAGGATTATAGAAAATCTGTCTCCCTCAGGGCTCGCTGCTCACCTCCTCCACACGTGCACGTCGGTCTCCAGGGCGAACAGCAGGTCGGTCAGCAGCCTCTGGTGCATGGGCGACCACTTGAACTCGGGGATGCGAAACATGGTGGTGCGCGGCCCGGGGCTGAACTGGCGCCGCTGCTCCTCCGTCATGGGCATCCCCCGGAAGCCCAGGTCCACGCGGAGGTCACGCTCCAACTGCGCCGCCACGCTGCGACCATGGAGGGCCTAACAGCAGCAGAGAGAGAGAGAGAGAGAGAGAGAGAGAGAGAGAGAGAGAGAGAGAGAGAGAGAGACGAGGGCTAATAAGTGAAAGAGAAAATGCTGTTCATAGGTCATAGATTCGGTGGGATATTTGTAGTCCAACCAGTTATTACAGTTGCGCTGTCTGACGTAAGAGAAAAGAAAAAAGACAATAAAGACTAGTCTTCATTGACTGCCAAATCCAGGTCCCCCTGACCTTTCTATTGTAAATATTAAACAATATACATTTATTTTGCATTGTATTTTATGCCATTCAATGTTATTATGAGTTAAAAAAGGACCCCAATTGAAACAAGCCCAAAAGCTTTCTTGAGGTGTTTATCCTTTTAGCTGACCTTGTACCAGTGAACTGTACTGTCATGGAACTGTACCCTTTCCTATAACTTCTAATAAAGTCTTCAATCAATCAAACTAAGACAACAAGAACTCAGTCACACCGTCAGTCATACAGTCACAACAGGAGGGAGTAGAGGCTAAACACTGTTCATTTTTTTGGAGTGGTGCTAGCCTACTTAGTTGCCTGAGGTCCCCCAGGGCTCCATACTGTTTTCATTGTCTACTACAAGCTCAAAACGCTTTGTGTTACAACACAGGGCGGACATTTTCATTAAACGTCTTCCCCCCAGCCAGGATAGGATTCATGGGCAGAAACGCACTGTTGCACTGACATCTATGGGGTTGAAAGTTCCCCAGGCTGTTACCTCATAGATTGGAATGAAATCCAAAGTCCAACAGAGAGAAACTTTCAAGGGAGTTTCAGGACTCTCTAAAATGTCCTGCCTGATCATTTTATAGGTGAGGATGAGATGCTGTTTGTCTTTTAGATTTTAGGCGATCTCACCGTCGCACTCCTGATCAGATGCAGATGGCTCTCTAACGGCCTGGTAAACATGCAGCAGCTTTGTACACTGTCAAATTAATCAATGACAACACTTTAAAAACACACATACAGTGTTTGTTTCACTATATTTGTGAGGACATCAACATTTTAGGATGACAATATTACACATTTTTATGTTTGTTTTTGCCATTATTGACCCTGTGCAATAATGGCAATAATGTGTAAACCAGGCATAACTTCAACCCTAACACCAGAACCTAAGCTCTAAATGCTTAAACCAAAAACTATTCCCAACCTGAATCCACCAGGAATTCACCATTAAAACAACTATATCGTCTCTGTCGGGTGGAATGTCCAAAACTGTTACTTTTCAGGATCGAAGTTGAAAAATCAAACCTCGGTTCGAAGTGAAGCGGTGAACTTTTATTCTATGTGTTCTAGAGCTATGAAATCTGTGTTCTAGATTCTACTTTCTATGTTCTTTAGTTCTATATTTTTATGAATTCTGAATGAATGAATGATTTTATCTGGAGGGCCAAATTGTCATGTGAAGCTTGACCAATCCTCAAGTCTGGACGCACGATACACACAAAGCCACTCCTTGGAAGCGTCTTTCACCGCTTCAAAAATAGCAAAAGCAGCAGATCTACAAGCTCACGCTTGCAGATCTGCTGCTTTTGCTGCGTGTGACGCTCTCGTATGATCAAGTAGGGCGCTAATTTACGAAAACAAAAACAAACCAAAAAACACAAAAAGTAAAAATACAGAGGTTTCTGCACGACAGCAATGACATACCGGTACTTGTGGGGACATTTGGCCCTCACAAGTATACAAATACAAGTACACACACACACACACACACACACACACACACACACACACACACACACACACACACCTGTGTGGTGGCGGTGGTCTGGATCTTCTTGATGCCGTCCTTCTCCTTGCCGTCGTCTGACCTCTCCGTGTCGGAGGTGGTGCTGGCCGTGTCGGCCTTGTTGAGTCCCGCTCCCGCCTCGCCCTCGGCCCCGGGCGCCGCCTCTCCCTCGGCGCCGAGGCTCTGGGCCTGGGCCTGCAGGGCCTGGGCCTTCAGGCTCTCCGCCTCGGCGGCTATGGAGCTGATGTCGGCCAGGGGGCTCTGGATCTTGAAGGGCCCGTCCTCCGGGAGCCCCCCGGAGGAGCCGTGGCCCTGCGCCCCATGGCTCAGGTCAGAGCCGCAGCTGGTCATGTGGGCCAGGAGGCTGAGGTCGTCGCTGGCGCTCAGGGCGGGCTGCTGGTCCGGGCTGGGCAGGACCAGCGGGTCCGTGGACGCCAGCGCCGGGAGAAGCTTCTCGTCCACCTTTGCGGAAATTAGAATGGTGTTCGTAATTGGTTAGAATGAATGTTGTAGCTGTCAGGAACATTGTGTTATTTGACCTGCTTGTTTGCTCTGTAGGGCAGTGTTTCTCAAACGTTCACATTTCAAGGTCTCCCCTTAACTCTGACAGTGTACAAATGGAACCAAATGAACCTGTTAGGGTTCATTTGGTTCCATTTGTACACTGCCAGAGTTACAGACTTGTATGGGTCATTTTAGACCCCCCCTAAAGGAACCCATAGAGTCCCTGGAATCCACTTTGAGAACCACTGCTGTAGGGAACACATGGTACCATACACTTAATGTAGAAATAAAGACATACAAATAAAGTGTAATTAAATTAAATGTGGCATTAAGTCATACACAATGCATCTCTTGCGTCTAAAGACCTACTGTATAAAACCTGTGTTTGTCATTCATTTCCTTTGGAAAGGTGACATTTAGCACCACATACCCAAAGGGACCTGACTACGTTTTAGCACCCAGTAACATTTGATGCTAATGCTCAAGCTTGATAAATGTAAAGTACTGTAATATTTGACTCTAATGCTAATTATTCCATTGGATAACAGGTCAGCGCATCAGAGCTAAAAGGAGGTCAGAGCTTTTTATTTTATTTTTTTGGTCTGTGGGGACACACAGCCTAAATGTAGCTGCTATAGAAGGTTTGTGAGATATGTCTGGGTAGCTCAGCTCTTCTTGGCTATGGCAAGTCATGTGGTTAGTACTGGGAGCTAATGGTAGGTGTGGCACTCCACCTCAGCATTCCATCTCCCAGGGGTCCAAAACATTGTAAACGGGCTGATACACTACCACGTTCTTGGCTGATACCGACAATAAGCCTCTTCGACCTACTTACTTATGTAATGCATAGCGACAGAAAACCTTCAAGATGAATCAGAGCATTTGGCAATTATTATTTTTCTTTGGGATAAGTGGGCAGCCAGCTACCATCTAAGTTAGTAGGGAAATTGAGAGTGACACACAATAACAGAGACAGAGATACAATATAATACATTTGTTTGGGTACTCCATTACATTTCAAAGAAAAAAGTTGTACTTTGGACTCTACTACAGTTTTAGGCAGGGACAAAGTATTCTATGAATTTAAGTGTCAGGGAAATGGCATTTTGGTCATTTTAGTTTCAGTCTGAAATGGAAGCCAGTATGTTTCTAAACCAATCGGGTGGGAGCGGAGCAGTTTGTTGCCATTGGCGGATTTCTGCAAAAACACAACGCTCCATTCCCATTGCAAAGCATTGGCATAACCCGCCCACATAGGTAGAATTAAAGTTTGGTGTGCCCTTAGTGTATATTTCTTTGCTGTACTGTACATGGACTGTCAGTACAGTGGTTCTCAAAGTGGATTCCAGGGACTCTGTGGATTCCTTTATGGGGGTCTAAATTGACCCATACAAGTCTGTAACTCTGACAGTGTACAAATGGAACCAAATGAACCCTGACGGGTTCATTTGGTTCCATTTGTGCACTGTCAGAGTTAAGGGGAGACCTTGAAATTTGAGAAACACTGTGTCAGTAGGTCCATAATAAGTCTGTACCTTGGGGAAGAGGAAGCCGTTGTTGCTGGGGACGCTGTCCTTCTCGTCGGCCAGGGTGATGAGGGGTCCCATGTTGCCGTCGTCCTCCAGGCTGACCCCCGACAGCCCCGACAGGCTGGACACCATGCCCACGCCCACGCCAGAGCCCGCCGACGGCTCATCTTTGGAGGGCGCCACCAGGCTCCCGTTCAGGTTCTGGACCACGGCGCAGTAGGCGCTGTCCAGGAGTGAGTCCACCTCCACCAGGGGTCCGTTCTCCATCCCTACGCCTCCTCCTCCTCCACCCACCACCACGCTGCCCACCACCAGGCCCTCTGGAGACAGGTCCAGGTCATCCAGCTTCACCTCTGTGGCCTCCACCTTGTAGGATGACAACATGACCCACAAAAGATGACAACATGACACACAATAGATTTTTCTTTTCTTTTTTAATACTTCAAATAGCCGATCTACATCGACACGGTGTGAGCTTGTAGATCAGCTATTTGAATTATTTAAAAATGTTTTTCAAAATAGTAAAAAAAAGTTTAGGGGTTTAGGGTTTAGCTTGACGAAAATAGGTCCCAATAAGTTTTGCACAAATGACTCATTAATGATGATGTTAAGATTACTTTGGCGCAGTTTGTATTATTTATTATTATTATATTATTTAAATATTTTCGAAATAAAGAAAAAAATGAAATAAAAAAGGGGGGTAAGCAAACCTTCTCGGCCTTTATGTCCACCAGCAGGTCGTGCACCTCCACCCGGACCCCGGCGGGTCCGACGGTGCCGCTCTGCTCGCCGCCGGCCGTCAGGGCCTCTCCGTCGGGCCGCTTCACCGCGCCGTCGGCCAGCAGGTTGCGGGAGGAGTCCACGGCGCCGCCGGCTCCGCCCGCGCCCTCGCCGTACTCCGCCTCGCTCTCGGGCGTCTGCGTCTGCGAGTTGTCGTCCATCTCCAGGCCGCCGTTGACCACGGGGGCGCCGGGCGTGGCCGACAGGCCCGAGATGGTGGAGACGGAGCCCTTCTTGCCCTTCTTCATGTTCTCCTCCTCCTGCCGCTGGTACTCCTCATACATCTTGGCCAGGTACTCCTTGTGGGCCTCGTAGGTCACCTGGACACCAGGATTTACCCATTTAGACCGGGAACGCATTATATTAAGCATTATTTTATGCTTTAACTATTTAAAATAGCAGATATACTAGCTCACAGTGCGGCACTGCTGCAAGCTTGTAGATCTGCTATTTTTCTAAATCTTGAAAATGTGTGCAAGTCTTTGAATATGACAAATCCTTCGTATGTTTTTTGAAAAACCTATGTTTCTATGTCAGTGGTGCTTAAACTTTTTCTTGTCAAGGACCCCCAAAATTACATGTATTTGGCCGCGGACCCCATCTCAAAATATGTTGTTCCAGGGACCACCTAGAAGCAAATATTTGAGTTACAAAAAAAGATATATTCAAAGATTTGCAAAAAAAAAAGAAAATGATTTTTCAAAAATTGTAGATCTACAAGCTCGCATGTGAGCTTGTATATCTGCTAATTTTCAATAGTTAAAGCATTAAATAATTCTAGGCCTAAATTTAAAGCAACAATAAAATCCTTAAAGGAGTAGTTCACCCCCAAAATGACTTTTTTTTCTATTGATTAGTCACGCTATGGAGACTAGAGTTCAATAATATTTTTTGGTTTTTGTTGCATTCCTAAGACAAAAATTTGATTCGAGTAAATTTACCCCCATTGATTCTGGATGGGGACCCGTTTCGAAATGGGTCCCCCTCCGGAACGAATGGGGGTAAATTTGTAAATTTATTGTTACTGTAGGCTATACGGTATGTGCGTTGGCTCTCGCCAATGTGCCTGGCACTTTGGCTGACTGGTCAGCGTGCATACCTGGCGTATCGGGGCTCCGGGTTCGCCTCCCGGCCGTGACGCTACATTGGTGGCAGCGGTGCAGAGGGGAAGCATTCATCCCCGGCGGCGGTGCAGGCCTGCCCGGCTAGTAGTCGACGACTGTTCCCCCCTGGTTGTGTTTGCACCCCCCGGTTTCAAAGTCGATCTTAGATCCTGGCCGGCGCGCGTGGTCGCGCTTCCAGATAGAGGGGACGACTGTAGGCTATACGGTATGTGCGTTGGCTCTCGCCAATGTGCCTGGCACTTTGGCTGACTGGTCAGCGTGCATACCTGGCGTATCGGGGCTCCGGGTTCGCCTCCCGGCCGTGACGCTACATTATCACATTTTTGTGCGACAAAAAACTAAAAATATTATTGAACTCTAGTCTCCATGGCATGACTAATCAATAGAAAAAAAGTCATTTTGGGGGTGAACTACTCCTTTAATATTCTAATATGCAATTTCTGTGAAACAGCGTGAAAAGAGTCCCCACACACTAGCTCTGTTTGTAATCTTGTACTGTAGATGGACTTTGTTCAGTGTGTGATACACTTCCATAGAGGACATGCTGACTTCTGTGGACTGAGAATTTGAATCCACGTGGACAGGAGGAGGACGTAAGAGAGGACAGATGATCGACTATCTCTGGACGGCCTTCCTGCCCTGTCATTTGGCCCTTGAGCCCTCCAAAAATGGACAACACCAAAGGCCAAGTAAGTGGCATTGCACCTAAAATGACGAAAGTCTATCCAGTTTGCAGCTGTGTAGTGCAGTATGGGGCTGTTAAGTCTGACATCATTTTGTAGGCAGAGGAGAACTTTTGGGGCCAAAAGGCCCCAGCGCCCGTGAATCTTTTTACTATTTTTACTATTTACAAATTTTTCTTCGCTTTGTTGTTGACAGGAAAGTGGTAGGATTATTAATAGTAGTTTATTTTTGTCTCAGATCTGTTGAAATAGCGAGGGACAGATATTGATAATAAATCTGCTTGGAGGTCTGACTACAAAATGATGTCACGGCTTAAAAGCCCCATAGCAACTATCAGAGCTCTCAGAAGCTAGTCAATGACGTCAGTCATAATCTATATTTGCCAGAGGTGAAAACGAAAACAGCTGCCGAGGTGTTGACAAGAAGGGATTTCACAGGTCTCCTAGCAACAGTAGGATGCTTAAAACGTCTTTAAGGGAGGAGGGGGGTGGGGGGGGAAGGTAGGCCAGGAAATGATCAGCGGTCACCTACACAACAACAGGCGCTATCGACATGACGGAGGGAAAAGGGTTGCTATAATTAGCACCAGCTAATCAATAACGTCTTAAAAGCCCAGCACTCCCTCTGTTTTTGGAGGTTAGCTGAATGACTATGACACAGTACTTTAAAACGTAGTAGTAGTAATAAGGATGATGATAACAACAACAACAACAACAACAATAATAAAAATAATAATAATTCCTGAATAAAGAATTTTATCATGTACAGTATATATTTCTCATGTGCCCTAGTAGGTCATATAGAGAGAAGTCTAATCAATATCTGTCAATACCCACTGATCTATAACTCACTGGCTCGCTTTCTGAGCTTGCGTCAAGCAGCTGTATCGATATTGTCCACAAATCAACACACTGTTAGCGAGGAGGTGGCTCATGAGGCCACGTAGCGCGGTAACAGGTTTCAATCACAGCAGGCCGATCAGACGTCAATAACCAGCCACACTTCCACTAAAGGTCACTTTCCCATGAACGCCGGGAGATCTGACCGATCAATTTCTACATCCACCGACACCGTTTGAGGAGGAGCGATCCGGAGAAAATCAACAAACTGTTAAAATTCACAGATATTTCATGCCGTTGGTGGCAAAAGTATAGGCTAATAGTCAGGTAAATACTCCAAAGTACAAATCTACGAAAGGACATTTTCAGAAAGTGTCAGAAACTTTCTAAAAGTGAAAATAGCAGATCTACAAACTCACAACGTGCGGGATTCATAATATATTTTTTGCTAGTCCCATCCTAGCAATGTATTGTAATCAAAAGTACAGTATTATTTAAAATGTAGCGCAGTAATTAGCTTGCAAAAAAAACAAAAAAAACTTAAAGGCCCACTTCACCTCTGGGACAACCAGATCTTATTTTATTGTTGTTTGGGACACAAGTTATTTTGTGTGTTCAATCTGTGTTTTGAGATATTTTAGTATTTCAGCATGACTAGTGATGCATTTTGCATCATATGATGCAGCATGATGCATCATATGATGCAAAATGTACTTAGTTACTACTAGTAGTTACTGTCCAGCAGTGTTTGGAGGTATGTACTGTATAGCGTAATCAAACAGACAATAAGACGTTCCTTATAAGTAGTTCCACAATAAATTCTTCACCTCCTACACAGCACTGCCAGTGCAGCCAAGACGGGCACTTAACGTCGCTGTGTTAATAAATTGTGTTTCTGTCTACAGCCAGTGTCCTTGAAATGAAAACCTCTGGGAGCAAAAGCGTGTGAAGGAAACCTTGACTTTCCATGGTAACACTGCAGAGCACATGATTCGCCTTAATAAATCATTCAGCCTCTCCTGGTGGTGTACGTGGGAAGAAAACCAGACAGCGTGCTGGTGAAATAACGTCCCCACCTTCCTTCCCGCTCCGTCGCTCTTTCTCTCTCTTGTCCCTGTTTCAACTCAGTGGCGCTCTTGACCCCCATCTCTCTGTATGAGCCAGCGATCCATTTCAAGGCGACGTTACTTAAAGGACGACTTCACCCATTTTCAACCTATCTTCATACAATTGGCCCTCGCTACTAATGCTCTTTTTTCCTATCCGGTCTGTGTCTCAAGAGGAGGGCTGTGGACAGTTCAGAAACCCGCCTACCAGTGACATCATCGTGTCATTTAGACATTTTACAAGAGAATGTGTTAATGACGTCAGACTTTGGTTCTCTATTGGTTTTATCATTTTGATAATTGTGCAACACTGTATTTACATGTTTATTATCAACCAGTGGCCATATAGGCTATGAATACTGTTATTGTGGTTCCCCTAACAGAGCATCATCTGGGGATGCCCAATTGCCCATATAAGGACCTTTATTTTATTGTATCCTTTATTAATATATAATATCGGACCAGTTACCCATATATGGAGATCCCTGATACCCATATATGGAGATCCATGTATATGGAGATATGCTATGAGACCCCAGATATGCTTACTCTAGACTAGGGTTTGAATTCTGGGTTTTAGGGCTGAAATTATCCTCTCTCGAGGCAAAACTTGTGGATTGTAGCTACTACTATAAATGTAGATATGCAAGCCACTACTCAGCATACAGGATTCAATGTCATGAGTAAAGCAACAGTGAAACTGTGGCTTGTGATGCAGGGGGACTTAATTGAATTTGTCCGGGTAAAACAAACGAAAGACGTACTGTACTGTATGTATGGTGTGATGGTGTTGTTTTTGTTCTCGCTTCACACACACACGCACACGCACATGCACACGCACGCACACGCACACGCACACGCACACGCACACGCACACACACACACACACACACACACACACAGGGGCGTCACACCAAATTCTGGGCCCTGGGTACAAGGATTCACTGCAGGCCCCCCATGAATGTTAACTATTGAAAAATAGCAGATATACAAGCTCACAGTGCGGCACCGAGTGCCGCGCTGCGAGCTTGTATATCTGCTATTTTTGAAAGATTTTGAAAATGTGTGCAAGAAACCTATGTCAAGGACCCCCAAGATGATATGTATTTGGCCACGGACCCCGATCTCAAAATATTTAGTTCCAGGGACCCCCAGAAGCAAATATTTGAGTTCGAAATGTTCGCTTAAAAAATACATATATTCAAAGATTTTCACACATTTTCACAACTTTTCAAAAATAGCAGATCTACAAGCTCGCAGCGCGGCACTCGGTGCCGCGCTGTGAGCTTGTATATCTGCTATTTTTCAATAGATAAAGTTATTAGGGCCCCTCCACATTGGGCCCCAGTAACTCAGTCCCACTTTCCTACCCCTTGTGACGCCCCTGCACACACACACACACACACACACACACACACACATACACATTACTGCTGTGTGATCCTCACCTTGGAGTGAGCGATGGAGAGGGTGTCCACCCACACCCTCCAGCCACCCCACTCGTACTTGATGGCGTGGTAGAGTAGGATCCTGAAGATGTTGTACACCATCTCAGTGATCTTCTGCTCCTCGGGGTTCTTGGGGTTGATGTAACCCAGGGAGAACATCCAGTCCTGCCACACTGAGCACTGCAGCAAGCACCTGGACCACGGAATATCACAACCAACAATCAGGTATAGAGGAGTAGTAGAGGAAGAGAGGGTTTGCATTTATTGTGACAAACATGATATTGAGAATGAGGTCCACTTTATGTTCTACGGCCCTTTGTATCATGAACTACATCAAAAATGATTGTGTAAAAACCTAGATTTGATATGGTTAAGTGACGCAGAGAGACTTGGATGGATTTTTGAACACAAGATATTTAGACTCGCAGAATATTGGAAAGCAGGGGACAAACAGACAAATAAAACGTATATGTGATGTACCGGTATTTACTTTTGTTTTTGGAACTTCATTTCCTTCTTTCTTTTCTTTTCTTTTCTTTTATTGTTATTTTTGTGCAGTCTCCAGTAAGTGAATGTGGTATTGTTTGGCGTCTTATAATCCCATAAGGGATGGCAAGACACGAACATAAAAACTCATTCATTCATCACAGGAACACACCTCAGGAACACTTTCACCGGCTAATGAATGTGTTAAAAACATTTAACACATTCACCGGCCAAAAAAGGACGTTGTGCCCTGCCACCAAGGACCTACAGTAGATACTGTATGCGTGTGCGTGGTGAGAGTGACACCTTACCGTCGGTTCTCCCGGCTGTTGCTGAACAGTTTGATCATGTCGGAGAGGAACAGTCTCCTCACCTCCATGAGCTCAGCACTGGGGGAAGAGTTCTTCAGCAACGTGGCCACTACCTTCAATATCACTGAGAGAGAGACACACAGAGACAGATATATCAATATTATCTTTTATTGTGATGAAAAAACACTTGCGCTAATCGCATCGTGGAGATTTGATTTATCGTGAAATCGTCCTCCGTCCTCCTATTTTTTGGCAAAATGTTCTGCCCCAGGATAATGGATGTTGGGGATATTTTGATTATCGCGATAACATCGTAAATTGCGATTTCTTTGGTCACAATCGTGGTCACTGGTCACCCATCCCTAAAAGACAGTTCTTGTTTTGTCATTCTTATACTGTAAGGGTAGGGTAAGTGATTTCACTAAAGTTTCAGTTGAAGTTTTCATGCAGGTGACAGGCGTAATTGCCCCCCATTGTTGTACACCATTTCAAAACCAGATGGGTTCAGCTGAGGTACGCTTGGAACTTGTGACTCGGTTGACTTACTGGGGTTCTGTATCTTGACGGTGGAGTCGGGTTCAGGGTGGGGTTTGTGCACCACCTGGGTACACACCTGTTCAGTCAGAATCTATAAGGAGAGATGAGGGACATTATACTGAGCGTAATGACACATTATGTTTCAATGCACTCAATAACAACTTGTTGAAGATAACTCCATACTGATTTACATGCAACACATCTGACTCGCACACGCCTTGCAGAGCCGTGAGGCCCACAGGGGCACGAGCCTACATGTAGGTCCTTTTTCTGTAGCGTGAGGCAATATGATTGTGAAAGTACAATCCCCCAGTCATGATTTACAAGTACAACCCCTGGACATGATGCTAATTTGTCGCAGGGACTTGGATCCCCAATCCAACCCTTGATTCTGAGTGCCAAGCAGGGAGGCATTGGGTCCCATTTTTATAGTAATTATATAGCCGCACATTTAAACAACCAGGTAATTCACTCAAATGTCACACAAAGTGACACTAGATGTAGCCAGCATCATTATTGCAGTTCATCAACCGCAATTACCTCTCTCTGTCAGGAGAGGGAGACAACGGACATATTAACAGAGCAGACTTGAGTTGCAGTGTGTAGGAGACAGGGGTCACCTCGTTTGCACAACCTGTCACAGCTGTGTGTGTGTGTGTGTGTGTGTGTGTGTGTGTGTGTGTGTGTGTGTGTGTGTGTGTGTGTGTGTGTGTGTGTGTGTGTGTATGTGTGTGTGTGTGTGTGTGTGTGTGTGTGTGTGTGTGTGTGTGTGTGTGTGTGTGTGTGTGTGTGTGTGTGTGTGTGTACCTACCTCATACAGTGTGTTGTACGTGGTGACAGACACAGTGTTGGTGTGCATCATAAGCCTCTCTCCCAGCAGCGTGAACAGACTGTGTGTGTGCATGATCTCCACCTTCCTCCTGCAAGGACAACACACACACACGCACACACACACACACACACACACACACACACACACACACACACACACACACACACACACACACACACACACACACACACACATACACACACACAGTAATAGTCAGTAATAACCTAATTTCGGTCTGATGAAATCAAGATCTGGCCGTCATTTCTCCGTGGACAGTCTGGTTGTGACAAGAAGAGAGAGAGAGTAGCCCTGTCAGTTCTCATGTACAGTAGGCAGACTGTTGCCTCCCACACTTTGCAAATCGTCGTTGTCCGATGAAAATCTTGTATGTCCAAAACCGTTAGTTTTGCATTTATCATTTTAAAAATGACTTAAACTAGTGAAAACAGCCGATCTGCAAGCACACAACGCCTCGCGTTGCGAGGCGTTGTGTGCTTGTAGATCTGCTGTTTTCACTACTTTTGTGTCACAGCCTTGTATGATGAAGCAGGGCTTTACTTTGCGAAAGAACGTACACATTTGAAACTTGGAGATACGAGGTTTCCACCCGACAACGACGAAATGCTTCCGTCACACAGTCTGGAGCAGCGGAAGCTCTGACAATGATCAGAGGATAAAGCGAACGTGAGGAGGACCTCCTCCCTGCTTCCGTTTTTAGGGTTAGAATTGCTTTTTAGCTATTGAAAAATAGCAGATCTACAAGCTCACAGTTGTGAAAATGTGTGAAAATCTTTGAATATATGTATTTTTAAAGCAAACGTTTGTAACTCAAATATTTGCTTCTGGGTGGTCCCTGGAACGAAATATTTTGAGATGGGGGTCTGTGGCCATATACATATCACTTTGGGGGTCCTTCACATGAAAAGGTTTGAGAACCACTGATATGGTAGTCTCTCAAGAACAGACTAACTGAGCTCCAGTTAAGTGAAAAGGACATTTTCTTTGACCATGGCTAGCCAGATTGCTGGCATAGAAACATAGGTTTTTTTCAAAAACACACTTATAGAATCAGGTCAAAATTAAAAATGTCACAATTTTTCAAAAATAGCAGATATACAAGCTCACAGCGCGGCACCGCGTTAAAGCATAAAATAATGATACACAATAATGTGTACCCGTTCTAAATCGGTTAAAGCCTAATATAGCCTAGATTAAAGTAATAGAAGCCTATACAGCTTGCTACTGAACAGAAATGTAAATAAAATATAAAAGATCTTTTAAAATATATTTTCGTGAACGGAAATGGCAAACAGATGTCAGCTTCCATTCATGGTTTCGGGAGGTGTAGTTCCAGACTCGGCTTCATTTCAGTGGCTCCGCAGAAGATTTGAACGGGCAACATATCGTCGTTATCGGGTGGAAACCTTGTATCTCCAAGTTTCAAATGTGTGTGTTCTTTCGCAAAGTAAAGCCCTGCTTCATCAGACAAGGCCGTCGCACAAAAGTAGTGAAAACAGCCGATCTACAAGCACACAACGCCTTGTGTGCTTGTAGATCGGCTGTTTTCACTAGCTTAAATCATTTTTAAAATGATAAATGCAAAACGAACGGTTTTGGACATATAAGGTTTTCATCGGACAACGACGATATGATGATGTTGTGTGTTTCCACAGTAAGCCAATAGGAAAGCTGTAACCCAGGACATATTGTCATATTTCATAAAAGTATATTCTGTTATTTATATGAGTGGGTAGGTGGGTGCAATGGAGAGACAAGTGCTCACAGTGTGTTGTGATGCGTTGAGATTGTGTACACCTGCTATATTTAAAAAGAATGTTCGCCTATATTGACATGCCCAAAATAGGGACGTCGGGTTGAAAGTGGTTAAGTCTGTCTATAGGTTTTTATTAAAAAGGTGGTGCCATAGTTTTGTACTTTTTCAGTTTTTCTGTTCCATGTGTCTATGGAGTTAATATTACTCTAGACACCCAGGTGTGGTTATAATATGCAAATATGTCTTCCCTGTGTATTTTTGGTTACTTCCCAAAAGGCCCAATTGAAATAAACCAATATAATGATGTCATAAAAAACATCCCCTCCCCTTTTCACCATCCAGCAACATCTGTGGGTGTGGCTAACTTCAGCTGGGTCAGCGCCCACCTGAAAACCAGGCATACTTAATGAACAGGTGGGTGTGGCCACATAAAAACACAATTTTAACACTTTCTGTACACTTTTTTGAAAAAAATCTTTCTCCAAGTATAATCATAAAACCTGATGATTATGTTGTAGGTGGGAAAAATCACGACATAATGTCTTTAAGATTTATATCTGATAAAGGTTTTGGACAGTTTTCGGTTTACACCCGACAGTGTGAATATATATTGGTTGGATAATGCATCTGAGGATGCTAGGTTTAGGCACACCAGACAGTTCAATAATAACATGCTAGCGTTATTAGCTTCTACTGAGCAGATAATGTGCATTATATTTTATTTTGCAACGCAATCTACTTTCAAGACAGTGAAATTCATTTCACACTTCAATAGGCATTATGTTTTCAGCTTAATGGCAGCCAAGGCGTTTTGGTGGAACATTATCCATTATCAGTGTATCACACACACACACACACACACACACACACACACACACACACACACACACACACACACACACACACACACACACACACACACACACACACACACACACACACACACACACACACACACACACACACGTACGTACGTTTGTATTTCTATAAAAGATTTTAGGCAATTTTATGAATGCCATTTTTGACTTTTAACCCTAACCAAAAATAGCTCATAGCGCGTTGCGTTGCATTGTGAGCTTGTAGATCGTCTATTTTTGGTATGTGATAAATGCCGCAACTAAGCATAAATCAGGCCGAACTCCAATCCTAACCCCCTAAAAACACCTTTCCTAATTAAAAGTTTGACACACTTTTCTCAAGTTCTTCTATACTTGTGGCCCTCACAAGTACGATAGTAATAGAAGTGCACACACACACAAACGTGCGCGCACAAGCATGCACGCACGCCCTCACACACAAACAAACAAATGCGCTGTGAGATGTTTATCTCAGTGCGTTTTATTTAACGATCCTCTGGCAGTGTTTAAATTGGCTGGGCTGAACATCTGATATTGATGTTTGGATAATATTTATGGCTGGGATCAGATATTCTGTATACTGCACAGCACATACTGAAAGGATACTTTACATGAAACACGGTGCCTATATAGTAAGCTGGACTGCAATTATGCGTTTCAGACTCCAAAGTCCAAACTAAGCACCCGCTCACCCCATACACCAAATTGAACTATATCATTAAGCTGATACAGTTCTTCGTGATAGAGATACTCAATACATAACTTAATAATAATAGTCTTCATTTTCCCCTCAGGGATATTCGTCTTCACAGTCTTCAACAGAAAAACACACAACCATATCGTCACTGTCAGGCAGAAACCTTGTATCTCCAAGTTTCAAATTTGAACATATAAGTAAAGCCCTGCTTCATCACACAAGACTGACATAAGTAAAGCCCTGCTTCATCACACAAGACTGACGAACAAAACGAGTGAAAATAGATGATCTACAAGCACCACAGCACCTTGCGATGCGAAGCATTGTGTGCTTGTAGATCAGCTATTTTCACTATTTTAAATGATTTTTAAAATGATAAACATAAAACCAACAGTTTTGGACATACAAGGTTTCCACCCGACAACAACGTAGCACATGACAGCATAACTGATCCAAAAGGCCGCGACACGACTGGTCTTCCACCAGCCAAAATTCTCGCACGTCTCCCCACTTCTCCGCTCCCTCCACTGGCTCCCGGTTGTGGCCTGCACTGAATACAAAACACTGATGCTGGCCTTCATAGCAGCCAAAGGTATGGCACCTCCATACCGCCAAAGCCTGATCAACCCCTACACCCCCACCCGTTCACTCAGATCAGCTAACACAGGAATGCTGACAGAACCCTCGCTAAAAACCCCAGGACAAAAATCCACTCGTCCTAGGCAATTTGCCCTCTTGGCCCCCAAACTGTGGAATAAACTCCCTGTCGCACTTGGAACAACAGACTCACTCCCTAGCTTCCGCCGTGGCCTGAAAAATCACCTCTTCAGACTCCACCTAAGCCCATAGCACTTACCGTAGCACTCGCCCACCCCCCAATGACCATACATGGAAGCTAGATAGCATTTTTTAGGTTTTATATAAGGCTTTTTACTGATTAGGTGCTCGCTCTACCTACGTTATATCTAGATTGATATTTATATGCATTTGATGTTTTGATGTTGATGTATTGATGTTTTACCTTGTTGATTGTATTGATGTATTACTTGCTTATTGTATTGATGTATTTATTACCTTGCTTATCGTAAATCGATCTGGATTAAGAGCGTCTGCTAAATGCCAAATACCATCATGCTTGCTATATTGCTATATTAACTCATTTAGTGCCCATGAAATTAACGGATTATAAAGTCCACGATGCCAGTCTCAGGTTGGCATCACCCCCGTTATCTTATTTTGAAGGCCAGAAGTCCACAGCGCAAACACTTCCGGTCTGACGTCATCGCGTCCTGCGCCGGAACCGATCGTTGTCCACGTGGAGTTGTGTAATGGCGGACCGGGAGCTTTTATACATGTGTAACATAAGCGAGCATCTGCCTCCATCCTAGCTTCTAAAGTGTAGTTTTGAGATAATGGACATTAAAGATGAGATCCCCCGTCCACCTCAATGTTATGGATGGGACTATTTTGTGCTCGTGGAGCCGTGATGATGCGAAATCAGCGACGGATTTCGTCTCCGGACCTCCGGCCATTGTTCTCGGTAATGTATCCGTCGTTACAGTAATATATTACTTTTCACGAGTATACTCGGGATTGGCACCATGTGATACTCGAGTATTTTTCACGAGTCTTCTCGGGATTGGCACTATATGAGTTAACTACTTTTGCAGGGAACCCCCCCCCTCCCCCCTTCCAAGCACCTCTGGGTGTCTCCCAAGGACCCCCACTTTGTGAACCTCCGGCCTATAGATGGTATAAGCAGGAGAGTCAGGAGCAGTGCTCAGGTGCAGCGTCATGCAGCGCTGTCGTTAGCTCAGAGCTGCATGGTGTCACATGGTGGCACATAATAAATCCCCCAGCATGCACTGCTGCTGCCGCTCCTGTGTGACCAAGGTTCCTCCTCCCTGCTGGGAGCGCAGTCTGTCAGAATGATTATTCCACCTAGACAGGATCACATTACCTCCACGCAGGGCATGGAGGTAATGCCAGTGTGCGCACGTGCACACACACACACACACACACACACACACACACACACACACACACACACACACACACACACATGCAGTGTGCATGCAGACACGTGCGCACACACACCTCTACAAGCATAAAACTCAGCAGTCAGTGGCACAGAGCGTTCTGGTTGCTCGAGGACTGCACTGCTGTTTTTCACTTTTTACTGCAGTGCATCCCCCCCTCTCTCTCTCTCCCTCTCTCTCCCCCCCCTCTCTCTCTCTCTCCCTCTCTCTCCCCCCCCCCTCTCTCTCTCTCCCTCTCTCTCTCTGCCCTGACCTGAATGTTAGGACTTTCCACCAGCACAATGTCCCAATGGGTCTTCCGTCTATTAGCTTATATACCGTACACACACACACACACACACACACACACACACACACACACACACACACACACACACACACACCTGACCTCTATAGGGAAATTACAGGTTCCATCTATCTCAAGTAGTGGTCCTGAACTAGAGCCCTGGGGAACCCCAGTACCACGAAATAGTTTTCTTTCTTTTATTTCTTTTATTTTATATATATTGTGTGTCCATCCAGTGATTAAGGTAGCTAGTTATCCAAATTAAACCTGGCGTGTATGCTATTAGATCTTGTAGGTCTGTTATTTTTAGAAATACAGTAGCAAGTAGCAAAAAGTGAAAATTATTAGAAAATGTTTCCCAAAATGAGTTCTGTTTCGATTTTCTAATTATCATTAAGCGGATATTTTAAAACCTAGCAGTAGTCTATGTTCTCAGGACACGATTTCCACTCTGGCAATAAAACTGTATTATATGCTACCAACTAAGGTCAATATTCATTAGTTGAAGGGCGCAGAAGAATGAAGCCTATCACGCAATTAAGAAGTGCACACTTATAGAGACTTGATATCAACAGCTAAAGATTGCATAGTGAAGTCGTGCATTGTCAATTTCAAACATTCATCTCTGAAAGCACTAATAATGAGGATACGAGTCGGTCCATCCGCTTATGATGCCTGTGTCCTTGCAGTGACGGCTGCAATTTGCTAATCGTTTGCAGAGATGAAAGGCTGCTTACTTGTGTCCGAGATGTTTGAGGAAGTAGCCCAGGACCTTGAGAGCTTGGACACGGATACTCTCACTCTTGGAGGCCAGCAGTTTGCAGATCACCCTACAGCCAGGACACAAACACACACAAACACAATTATACAACTGGTAGTTCCGACAAAGCAATCTGATTGGTTGAAATAGCTCTCTACCCGTGTGAATAACGAGCACTACCACACGGGTCTAATCAAACAAAGATATCAGCTGCGCTGGTCGCAAAAGAGCTGAAGCGATCCCCGCTGTGGCGCATCCCCACACAGTTTCCATGTGAAGTTAAGGGACATAGTAGCTAAATGTGGCATTAAAACATTACCATTTTTTTAAGGGCAACAGTTGTATAATCGCAATATTACACGAGGGGGCGTGGGTTAACGTGATTATTGTACCGCCTGCTTTGGGCTCGTGCCCGTAGGCAGTGCAGAAGGCAGCGCAGAAGTAAATAAAACTTTAGAATGGAACGTGTGTATGTGTCAGTGTTGATTTAATCGACTAAAGGCGTGTCCATACTTAAATAAAAAAACTAAGCTATATGGACAATTTTGTCAACAAATAAAAACTAGGGTAAAATGTTAGGGAGGGACTAGTGGAGATTGGAGAAGTGATTTAGTAGAACTAAAAGTAATTTTATGTTTGGTTGCGCTCGGGTGTTGTGCTTTGAAAATAGCAGATCTAAACTTGTAGATCTGCTATTTTCAGCATGCAACCCAGTGTAAAATCAGGCATTACGAGTCACGACACCATCGAGGCCCGCCAAAATACAGTTTAGTCGAGTAAAATCGTATGATATTTAGTCAACTAAAACTAGACTAACACTAACACATTTTAGATGACTAAAATCTGACTAAAACTAAATGGAATGTTATTCAAAAGACACTGGTGTGTGTGTGTGTGTGTGCGTGCGTGCGTGTGTATGAGGGGTGGCGTGTTTCCGTTACTGACCTTATTCCGTTTCTCTGGTCAAACGCAGGGATCATGGAAGCCGGGTGTTCAGACATGAGAGCCACCAACAACTGGAGCACATCGTGAATGTTCTCGTCCTGCCGAGGTACGGTGAGAGATGAAAGCATGGGTGAGTAAGGGGTGTGTTTTGTAGCTACCTCATGCATAGTCAGCAGGTAATGTTAGCGTGTTTTGTAGCTACCTCATGCATAGTCAGCAGGTAATGTTAGCATGTTTTGTAGCTACCTCATGCATGGTCAGTAGTAGGTACTGTTAGCATGTTTTGTAACCTCATACATAGTCAGTGGGTAGTAGGTACTGTTAGCAAGTTTTGTACCTCATACAAAGTCATTAGATAATGTTAGCATGTTTTGTAGCTCATGCATAGTCAGTAGGTAACGTTAGCACGTTTTGTACCTCATACATAGTCAGCAGGTAACGTTAGCACGTTTTGTAGCTACCTCATACATAGTCAGTAGGTAATGTTAGCATGTTTTGTACCTCATGCATAGTCATTAGATAACGTTAGCATGTTCTGTACCTCATGCATGGTCAGCAGGTAGTTGAGGATGCTCTGCAGCTCATCTTCCTTCACGCCGCGGTCCTGCAACAACACCGCACAGAAGAGAGAAGCCATATCTCATCAGAGGACAGTGATTTTTACATCTCATTAACCTGAGACAACTTCATTAAATCTCTACCTGGCCTCATGCATTCTAACAAGAGAGCACTGGGGCGTGCACGCATCCTACACACACACACACACACACACACACACACACACACACACACACACACACACACGTGCATGTGTGCGCGCATACACACACGTGCATGTGTGCGCGCATACACACACACACACACACACACACACACACACACACACACACACACACACACACACACACACACACACACACACACACACACACACACACACACACACACACACACACACACACACACACACACACAAAGCTTGTGTGCTGCTGATCCATAATGCAAATCTCCATACGCAGCGCTTCACATTAAGCTAGCATTCCCAGGAGATGTGGAGACAGAGACAGACACAACCACACAATGGGGGAGGAGGTGAGGGGGAGGGGAGGGGAGGGGAGGGTGGTATAATTAAGACATTATGTAGACTAGACAACCAAGAGAAGAGGAGTGTAGCCTACCTTTAAGATGAGTTGTTTTAGGAAGAGCAACATGAAGGCTCTGAGAGAGATGATCTCCTTTTGGGACGGCCGGGGTCCATCTGCAAACACACACAAACACACACACACACACACACACACACACAAATATGTCAACATCACATTGATAAAAGTCCATGTTAATGGCGATTAGCGACTGTCAGGTCAACAGAGCTTCTAAATAAGGCACAAACTTGTGTTGCTGCTTTCACACTCACTCACATAGCTCTGTGCCGCCTCTCTGTGGCCTTCACAGGCGTGACAGGACATGAGTGTGACATGAGGCGTGACTGACTGACTGACTCAGTGATTCAGTGACTCACTCATGGACATGAGCTGTCCGTTTTCATACTAACTGCGACCTGACGGTCGCAAAAACATAACGGGCGGCAGCCCGATGAATGTTCCAACGATCTGTGCTGCAGCCAACCCTGTTTAATGACAGAACAGCATCCTCTCTGCCAAAGTGCATGGAAAGTGCTCTAAAATTCTTACTGTACTCATGTATTAAAGCAAAATAAAACCTCACAACTAAAACCAATGTTTATGGCCAAAGTCCTATTATGCGATTTGTGAACACAATATGTAAAATTGATGATGATTTATTCTTCCTGCTGTTCTACATAATGTCAACCAGGTGAAGAAATCACGGAATGAGGCTTTAACCTTTGCTTTTATGAAATATCCGAGACTATTAGTGTTTTATGGAAAATAGCCCAGCTCTCAATGCATTGAGAGCTTGTAGATCGGCTATTTCCACTGCGTAACACGCTTTCATAAAAGACAGACTAACTTATATGGAATCCAAATGAATCCATACTGTACTTGTCATCAACAGTTTAGGATGGTGATTTTTTATAAATGTAATTTTGAAATCTTTGTAACCCTTAACATTAAGCCGCTGTGCTGTGACACATCGGGCAAACTGCAAAAAAAATAAAAAATAAAAAATTGCCTAGAATCCTATCCTATCTGAATCTCGTAACTTGTCATCTTGTTATTGTAACTCTAGAAATCCTTTTAAACCACAAAACAACCATTTCTCTGGTGGTGAGGACCACACAATATCCATTTCTCTAATTCTGATATACTTGGTCCTCATAAGTACAGTAATACAAGTATTGTGCTAGGGTGGGACGATACGCGATCTTATCGTTTACACTCACGATAATCGTATCGTGGAGATACTTGTCTTTTTGTCACTCTCTATTAAATGTATTGTTGCATGCTTGTTCTTTGGCAAATGTTCCACCCCAGGATAATGGATTTTGATTATCGCGATAATATCATAAATCGCGATTTCGTTTGTCACAATAATCGTGATATGAAATCTTCATGTCGTCCCATCTCTATACTGTTGCCTACCCAAAGACACGCTCGCACGCACGCACTCACTCACTCACTCACTCACTCTCTCACTCTCTCACTCTCTCACTCTCTCACTCACACACTCACACACACACACACACACACACACACACACACACACACACACACACACACAAATCCTCAAAAGCACGTCTTGAAGGTCAACACCAGTGTGTTCCTCTCATTAAAAGTGTTCTTCCAATTCCTCCCTTTTCCATAAAACACAGTCAGTATATTTGCTAGCCGTTTTTTTGGCGGAGACTCGTGACAGCTAAAACACTTTTTAGAGGTGTGTTAAATGGCAGTGGCGTACGTGCTGAGACAGTTTATGAAAAGGAGGACGAGCGCCACCGAGGACTGCTGCCATCAGAGATGTTGCCATAGTGATTGAAGTGGCGAAAGTTGGCTGACAGCCAAGATGTTATGATTCGTTGGACTTAAAAAGCAATGGTTCTCAAACTTTTACATGTCAAGGACCCCCAAATTGATGTATTAGCATGAGGACCACCATTTGAAAAGATATGCCAAGGACCCCCAAAAGAGAAGATTTTTATTCTCAACCATTTTAATTTCAAGGACCCCCAGTTTGACATGCATTAGTCTAACAACCCCCATTTAATGGTATTTTTTTTTTTTTTTTTTTTTATCCCACAATTTTGTAACCCATTTCTCACCCAGTGCTAATTGCCTATGTAATCCTGGGCTCTGCTCTCCCTCTGCCGCGCCTGGGGAGACAACATTTAATGGTATTTCTATCACTGATACCCCGATTTATATTGTAAAATCGATGTTAATTTAACTCAGAGAGTGTACAAATGGACCCGTAAAGGTCCATTTGGTTCCATTTGTACACTTGGTTCCATTTGTACACTCTCTGAGTTACATACCCAAAAGGGTCCATTTGGTTCCTAACTATCATTTAGCTGGGGACCCCCTGGAACTCCTTCAAAAGGACTGGCACAGTGGTAAGCTGCCCATCACCTGTTCCAATCCACCGCAGTGCATTCAGCTTTGGCAAGCGTCAACCCTTTTTTGTTTATACTGTTAGACTGCTTATAGGTTCTTGGTCTACCTATGATCCTACTATCTCTATGCATTTAATCTATCTGTCACTAAGGGTTAAGACTGGATTAAGAGTGTCTGCTAAATGCCTAAATTGTAAATTGTCCCGTGTTCGGGAAGAGACGCTGGGCGGGGAAGGTGGTGGTATTTGTCACTACACCTACTCCAGGGTTCCCACACAGCTTTACCAATTAATTTCCAAAACTTTTCCAAAACCTTTCCAGAATATTTAACCCGATTTCCAGGACTACCTGTATATATATCAATAATTCAGCTCAATAACGAGTCGCTTACTCCTATGCGCAATGCCCAAAGACAGGTAGTGTATGCCAGTGGTTTTCAACCTTTTCAGGCCGTGACCCCCGAAATAATCATATTTGAAGAGTTGAGGAATTTTGTATAACACGGTTTTATTGTGAAAATAGCCGATCTACATGCTCACAACGCCTCGCGTTGCGAGGTGTTGTGAGCATGTAGATCTGCTATTTTCACAATTTCTGCCTCGAATATTTGACAATTTGGCCAATGTTTAATTTGTCATTAACAAAAAGTATTAACAAAAGTATTAACAAAATCAATAATAACCAAAGACAATGCATAGCTATTCTTTCCAGGTCCTTCCAGGACCCAAAATTCCAAAACTTTTCCAGTATTGGAAAAATATTTTTCTAATTTCAAAATATTTCCAGGAATTTCATGACCGTGGGAACCCTGCTACTCCTACAGGCTTTGCCGCCACCTGTCAGCGAGGAATGTTGGGCGGGAGGCTCCATGTCCTCCCGGTGGGGGCTCCTCACTGGCAAGTGAGCCAGTAGGATACAACAGTTCAAGTGTGTGGGGAGAAAAAAGTGTAGAGCAATGTTATCGCAGTGTTTTCATCAACGCGAGTGCAACGTGGTTGCACCTGTGGTTCTGTGAGGTCGGGCGGGAAATCAATTACAATTGTAAATTATTTCTGAAGCGTTTCGGTGTTATGCCTTCATCAGAGGCAAGTTTAAAACGCTTCTAAACCCTTATTTTAAGTGCTGCTTCCTTCCACCTCGGTGGATTTCATCTTTATTGAGTTAACCTTATCAGCTGAGCACTCACACCCAAAGGCAAGCAGAGGACGTGCACCTGGTGGCTCCAGTTCCAGATATTTGAGGTTTTCTTTTTAAGAAAAGAAAAAAGGTGGTATATCCAGGGATGGTATGAAACAGTTTTATAGAGAGGGTTGGATTTTCTGGGGGATGGGGGCAGGGGTGTCGCACCAAATTCTGGGCCCGGGGTAAGGATTTACTGCGGGCCCCCCATGAATGTTCTTCATAGCGGGAGGGGGTTTAACCCATTTAGACTGGGAACGCATTATTAAGCATTATTTTGTGCTTTAACTATAGCAGCTATGCGAGCTTGTAGATCTGCTATTTTTGAAAAACCATGACAATTTGTGGAAGTCTTTGATTTTTTTTTTTTTTTTTTTGAAAAGCCTATGTTTCTATGTCAGTGGTGCTCAAACTTTTTTCATGTGAAGGACCCCCAAAATGATATGTATTTGGCCACAGACCCCCATCTCAAAATATCTAGTTCCAGGGACCCCCCAGAAGCAACATTTTTGTTACAATTGTTCGCTTAAAAAATACATAGAATTCAAAGATCTGCACACATTTTCACGACTTTTCAAAAATAGCAGATCTACAAGCTCGCAGCGCGCCGCGCTGTGAGCTTGTATATCTGCTAGTTTTCAATAGCTGTAGTATAAAATAATTCCAGGGCCCTCCACCTTGGGCCCTAGTAACTCAGTCCCACTCCCCCCCCCCCCCCCCCTTGTGACGCCCCTGGATGGGGGGAGGGATCTGCCAGCGACGTAGAGAATCCTCACCTACGCACTAAAGCAGCGGTTTGGCATGACATGTGAGGACGGGAAGCAGTGGTACAAAGCGTGGCGTACCCCGCATGCAGAACAATGACAGCATGTGATCTCCCACTCCCCTAGCAGGGGATCATCATCTACACGGCACAGATTACAAAAGAAGGGCCTTCTAAAACTCTACAGGGCCCCTCTCACCCTGCTAACAGCCTTTCTAATTGCCTCCCTTCGCCACAAAAAATAGATTAAAACGCATTATTAAGAAGAGAACATCCAGGTCCCAGAATTAGCTCATATCCTGAAGCTGTCCGCCTCCGTAACACTCCAAACATACAATAGCACCGCAGGACCCACTTTAGGCAGGTTGAATCATTGTTCAATAGGGCATATTTTTAACACTTGGAGGCACTTTGAGCTATATTTCGTCCATGCCTTGCCCCTTATCGCTTAAAGGAGCTATAGTCAACTTTTTCTTGAAAAAAGGATGCTAAAATACAAATAATGTTTCAAAAATGTTTTATAAAAAAATAAGCTTCATATATGTGTTTCTATTCAAAAATGACCACAAAAAGCGTAAAATAATGATCAAATAATCATTTTGGCCATTGTAGGGCCGACTTTGTTTACATCCCTTATCAATCCATATAGGAATGTAAACAAAGTCAGTCTGACATGGCCAAAATTATTATTTTATCATTATTTTACGCTTTTTGTGGTCATTTTTTAATATAAACACATATATGAAGCTTAATCTTTTTTCTAAAATATTTTCGAAACATTTTTATTTTAGCGTCCGTTTTTCAAGAAAAAGTTTACTATAGCTCCTTTAACTTCTTTGCCATTTTTTTTTACTATTTTGAAAAACATTTTTGAATACTTCCAATAGCCGTTACTTTGACACATTGTGAGCTTGTAGATCAGGTTTTTCAAAATAGTAAAAAATGTCAAAAGAGTTTTAGTTTAAGTCATGGACGGAAATAGAGCCCTTTATGTACTGATGTCGCTGCTAATTTCCCTACAGGTGCTGCAGTTTTATCCATGGTGTCTCTGTGTTGGATTGCAATTTCATTTCAACATTTTAGTTTGGGTTGCATATTAATATATCGTCGTTGTCAGGCAGAAACCTCGTATCTCCAAGTATCAAATTTGTACATTTTTTCGCAAAGTAAAGCCCTGCTTCACCATACAAGGCTGTCGCACAAAAGAAGTGAAAACAGACGATCTACAAGCACACAATGCCTCGCATCGGCTGTTTTCGCTAGTTTAAATCATTTTTAAAATGATAAATACAAAACAAACGGTTTTGGAGATACAAGGTTTCTACCCGACAACGACGATATATATTTCTTTTTTACAGAGAGAGGGATGAGGACAGGGTTGAGTGGAGGAGAGGAGAGAGGGATGAGGACGGGGTTGAGTGGAGGAGAGGAGGATGTGTGGTGGCATTAAGCTGTCCTCTCCACACTCTCCATCACTATGTCAATCCGTGCAGACTTTATTTCATGCATATTCCTGTGTGTGTGTGTGTGTGTGTGTGTGTGTGTGTGTGTGTGTGTGTGTGTGTGTGTGTGTGTGTGTGTGCGCGTGCGTGCGTGCGTGCGTGCGTGCGTGCGTGCGTGCGTGTGTGTACTGTGTACCTAGACATGCAGACAATTTTCCTGGTGAAATGGCTGTTTTATGTAAGATTTTAAGATTTTAGATTTTAAGATTCAGGTTTGTGTTAGGATTAGATATTTAGGGCCCTATTTTTGTACATGCCTTACCCCTTATCGATAAACTTCTTTGCCTTTTATTACAATTTTGAAACATTTTTTAAAAGTTAAAAAAAGCTACAAGCTCACAATGTGAGCTATTTGAAGTATTTTCAAATGTTTTTCAAAATAGTAAAAAAAAGGAAAAGAAGTTTAGGAATAAGGGGTAAGGCATGGCTCATAAGAGGTTAGGTTTAGGGATTGGGGTTGGAGTTATACTTGATTTATACTTAATTGCGCGCAATGCTTTGCGCACCGAAAGTAGCCGATCTACAAGCTCACATTGAGCGTTTAGATTGGCTTTTTGGGGGGGGGGATACGGTCAAGAAAAGCGTACACTGTAAAAATGGCATTCGAAATCGCTGTCCTAAAATGTTGGCGTCCTCACAAATATAGTACTTCTAGTGCGAGAGTGTGTGTGTGTGTGTGTGCGCACGCGCGTACGTGTGTGCGCGTGTATGTGTGCAGACATGCGTGTGATTAAATAAAGGCCATACATGACACTGCAGCAGAGCAGAGTGATGCATCATTCAACGTGTGTCATGATGGTACATGACACCTATGCATGATCACACTGCCTCAGTCATTAATCACATACTGTACGTGTGTGTGTGTGTGTGTGTGTGTGTGTGTGTGTGTGTGTGCGTGCGTGTGTGCGTGCGTGCGTGCGTGCGTGCGTGCGTGCGTGCGTGCGTGCGTGTGCACGAGCGGCGGGCATCTCTAAATGTGTGTGTCATCTACTACTGTATGTATGTATGAAAAGGTGTGTGTTAGTGTCTTGCTTTCATTCTATGGGACATTTGGTCAGCAGCAGTGTTGGATTAGTCTTGTACCGCGCGCCCCCGCCGCCCCATATCTTTTCGGAGCAGGGGTCTCGCCTCTCACGCAAACGGACATGCTTTGAGGAGAGAGATGGGGAATGACATGTGGCAAAGGTCGTCCGGATCGGGAATCGAACCGGCGACACCAGCAGGCATCATAGCCTAGTATGTGGTATGCGCCTTGACCACCAGGCCAGCGGGCGCCCCACAACAGGGTGTTTTAACAAAGAAATGAGGCTGCAGGCATATCAACAGACCTGCATAATAGTAGGTGTGGAGCGACGTGCACGGTGCGCATGACGTCTCTAGATAAGCGACCCCCCAAACATTGAATCACCAATGCACCACTGGTCAGCAGAGGGGATGAGTAACGATCAAACTATAAAATATATTTTATAGTTTATATATTATAAAATAATAATAATTATATAACAATATTAATTTGAGCTGAATCTCCTTCTCCTTCCCTTCTTTGCGAGAGAGGAAAAAAAAAGACATGTTGTTTTTAAACAGCCTGATGAGAAAAGCGGTGTGTGTGTGTGCGTGCGTACGTACGTGCATGTGTGTGTGTGTGTGTGTGTGTGTGTGTGTGTGTGTGTGTGTGTGTGTGTGTGTGTGTGTGTGTGTGTGTGTGTGTGTGTGTGTGTTGGTGTACAACTGTATGGCCTCATTGCTGAGCTTCACACACTATAGAGCCTCTTATACGTTTCCCAGTTTAGCCCTCAAGTTGTCATGGTTGTGAATAAGGTCTCTCCATTCACTGTGTCCCTAAAGCTTTGAATGGAGACATGGGAACTACTGCTAACATTACAGGAACACATCCGTCGTCTGCATTACAGATCTAATGGGCTGTGTGTGTGTCCACACACGGAGAACACCCTTTAGCTGAGGAGCGCCGCGTAGTGGATATCATGTCCATAGCACTCGGATGTGTGAGTTTAGTTACTTTACTTTTAACTTTATGTATTTATTTCCGGGACAGTGCACATCAATGACAATTTCAATCAATAAACATGACATCGTGTAAATATGTGCGTGTTAAGAAAGCAGCTTTTGATCCTCTAAAACAGTGGTTCTCAACCTGTGGGTCGGGACCCCCATGGGGGGTCCCCAAATTATTTTGGGGGGGTCCCCAGATTATTAACTTAATGTGCAACAATGTTTCCTCACTCAACAGTAAACAAACCAACATAAAGTTTAAGTGTATAGAGGGTATCTGCACATTTCTAAAGTAACAATTTAAGGATTTTGTATTACCTCTAAAATGACAAATTAAACCATATTGTCTAATATTCGAGGCAGAAATTGTGAAAATAGCAGATCTACATAGGGATGCTGCTATTTTCACAATAGAACCGTGTTATACGAAGTGTAATGCCTCAACTCTTAATGCTCGTCAGGGTGGGGGTCCTCAGTTCAATTATTTTGTGGGTCACGGCCTGAAAAGGTTGAGAACCACTGCTCTAAAAGCTGAAGCGCCCATGGTGCCAAAACCAGGCCGGGCGTCAGGAACGCTGAAGAAGCGCATTGGGAAAAGGTCAGAGGAGTGCACCAGTCTACCATAGAAAAACAGACAGACAGAGAGGTGCTGCCAGCGTTCTCTGTGGACACAGACCCTTAATGCTACAGATTACAGATTCAAAGCTCTCAATCCCTTCATGCAGGCAAACATAAAGGGAGAGCTCAAATATACCTGCCAGGAGGCATGCCCTAATAATAATAATAACTTCAGTCAACGTTGTCACGTTCATGTGAGTGTATATTTTGGGTGTTAATCTAAAAAGCGATTGGCTAGTTCTGGTCCATATCCTGACGGGGAGCTTATCCCAAAGCCTTGGGGGATGATTATTCTGCCATTAGACGTTTCTTTTAAATTACACGGTTGTCATTGACCAAATTGAAAAAAATATTCAATAATTGAGGTCCTTGGCCTGCTGTCAGCGTGCACAAAGAATATGACACTGATGTGAGAGTAGACGGATGGACACACAGACACACAGAGTGTTATTGTACCAGGCTGGTGACTCACTTTATGTGCAATGCTGTTGTCAATACAGCATGCCGAGATAAAATATTTCCACCATGTAAATATATCTGGCCCATTACCATATGTATGGCATGCACCCAAGCAACCATGACATGACAACCCCCATGAGGGAACCATGGCCTTCAAAAGGCCATTAATACATACATGGCCCGGGTTAATTGCCGCTAATTATAATTTCATTTTTACATGAGGACGGGGGGAACTCTGGCAGTCCGTCCAGCAAGCAGGCAGGGTTGCCAGATTTCGTGAGAGAAATAAGCAACAGGGTCTATGACAGGGTTCCCCAATAGGCGGCCCGCGGGCCTTTTGCGGCCCGCGGGGGGCTACTGTCAGGCCCCCACCAACCCCAGTAATAATGGTGGTATAAGAGCAGCAACAACACTAGTATATCGTCGTTGTCGGGTGGAAACATCGTATCTCCAAATTTGTACGTTCTTTGGCAAAGTAAAGCCCTGCTTCATCACACAAGGCCGTCTCACAAAAGTAGTGAAAACAGCCGATCTACAAGCACACAACGCCTCGCACCGTGCTTGTAGATCGGCTGTTTTCACTAGTTTAAATCATTTTTTAAATGATAAATGCAAAATGAACGGTTTTGGACATACAAGATTTTCACCCGACAACGACGATATCTGAACTGTCGCTGCCTGCAATGTTGTGGCCCTCGGCTTGGTACCCTAGACATAATTCGGCCCTTGGGGAAAACTAATTGGGAATGAAAACAACCACAAAAAAGCGGGACTACAGGCCACACTTTAAACCTGTTATCGGCTATTTGAAAATCGCCGATCTACAAGCTCCCAAACTCTTGTGCATGTATTGTAGATCTGTTATTTTGGAAGTGAAATTGGAAATATTTGGACGATATTTGCAACACATATCTGGTGCATGGCTCCCCTGGTCTGTAGGGGCGAGTCGCTTGTTATAAATGGACATGGCAACGCTGACAGCGAGGCAGACAGCCGCTTCATTGCTATTCCCCCCGACGCTCCCCTCGCGTCGTGTCAATCAAGCCGGGTCTGTTGCCCGGGCAACGCGGGATGCACTGTGATGGGCACAGTTGGAGGAGAGCCTCTGCACAGACAGAGTAGCCGGGTTGATTAATCATTTTAGACCTGGAATTATTTTATACTTTATCTATTGAAAAATAGCAGATATACAAGCACCGAGTGCCGCGCTGTGAGCTTGTAGATATGCTATTTTTGAAAAGTCGGGAAAATGTGTGCAAATCTTTGAATATATGTACTGTGTCTTTAGAGTGAACATTTGTAACTCAAATGTTGCTTCTAGGGGTCCCTGGAACATCATATTTTGAGATCGGGGTCCGCGGCAAAATACATATCATTTTTGGGGGTCCTTGACATGAAAAGGTTTGAGCGCCACTGACATAGAAACATACTGTAGGTTTGTCGAAAAAGATTAGAAGGATTTAGAAGACACTTCGGGTCAAAATATTGAAAGAATTTTGACGATTTAAAAAAAATAGCAGGTCTACAAGTTTGCAGCGCGGCACTCGGTGCCGCGCTGTGAACTTGTATATCTGTTATTTTTCATTAAATAATTCTAGACCTAAATGGGTTAAAGTCAATGGCTGTTAAACACTCTAGAGTGGACCAGGGTTATTCTCAGCTAGCCTGTTTCAATTTCAAGGACCTCCCAGATTGATGGGCTGTGCATTGAGGCCAGAGACCCCCATTTGATAGGATTTTTAATCTCTGGGGCTGCAATCTATTCCGTATCGTCCGCGGCGTTAATTTAACTCTGACAGTGTACAAATGGGTTCCATTTTGTAGACCTGTAATTGTCCTGCAGTGCTGTTCCTGTAATAGACCATTTTGGTTTCTAACTATCAATCACTTATAGCTGGGTACGTCCCCCTCAGGGACCCCTGGAGGGGCCGCGGCCCCCATGTTGAGAAACAGTGGTGTGTAGAGTAGACCATTGGTTCTCAACCTTTCCAGGCCGCGATCCTCCGAGTTTTGACTTGTAGATCGTCTAGTTTCTTTTTGCCTGGTCTTTTTTTTCTCTTCTTTCTTTTTTCTTTGGGGAGGTAATTAAAAAGGTCTTGAAAGTCCTTAAATTGTCACTTCAATGTCATCTGAGGACCGAACAAAAATAATGAGGTCCACTCCTGACCCACAGGTTCAGAACCACTGGTGTAGACCAAGAGTGTTCCCAAACTTTACAGTTTTCAGGCTGTGAAACCCCTCAAATAATCATGTTTGAACTGGTGATAACTAGGCCAGATGTAGGCTTCAGGTTTACTTTAGCCCCCGGAATTTTTTTTGGGGGAACCTGAAAAAGCCAGGTGTTGGACCCCGGCCCTTGGGAGTCCCCAGAGTTACTACAGGGGGGCCGCCAAATCTTTGTGTGATATGAACCCTAACATCCCTATTCTGAGTGGAACATTAGCAGATCTACAAGCTTACAACGCCTCGCACTGTGAGGCGTTGTAAGCTTGTAGATTGGCTATTTTTGGCAAAGAGGTTTGTAGAGGGGAAAGAACTAAGAACTAAGTATTTGATGGTTCAAGTGGTTAAGTGTCTGAAAATACACATTAGTCTACTCCATCATGATGACAGTGCTGTCAAACAAGTCTAAGCTGTCTAAGAAATCTATGAACATAACACAATTTTATCTGCTTCATCTCTCTCTCAGCTAAGGTGTCCTTGGCCTGAAAACGTTGAAGATCCCTGGTTTAGGGACAACATTTCTACCGCTCAGCCAAGAGGTGTGATCCTCGCTTGGCCAGAGGAGATATTGTGTGCGTATATGAGCTTCAGGCAGTACTACTTGTCAACCAGTAGGTGTCCTTCTACCCGACACCAGTGGAAGAGCAGGGATAGCTCCTACTACAAACACTGACTGCAGCTTCTCTTCATGTTATTCATTGTTCACTTATCAACATACTCTACCGTACAGATTGGTTAAGATAACGTTTTATTGATTCCAACAAGCTCCAGACTGTTGCTTTTAATGCATATCCATTTTTACGGACCAAATAATACATTTCTGTGACACCGACGGGGGGTGTGTGTGAGTGCGTGTGTGTGTGTGTGTGTGTGTGTGTGTGTGTGTGTGTGTGTGTGCGCGCGCGTGCCTGTGTAGCAGTAATAACCCCATTTAACCCCATATCAAACTTTCTTGAGATAAGCAGGGATAATTCAGTATTTTTTCTTTTTTTTCACTCCAAGAAAAATAAATCATTTTCAAACTACAGAGTCTTATTAGAGAAACAATTTCCATCGCTCAATAACTCTAACCTTCTAATTAAAACCAATACAACAGCAATATCGTCTATTTTTCTATTTTGCAATCGACGGTAAATCTTTTATAACAGGGATGAAGTGTGTGTTATTGGGACTTGGAGCCCGACTGACTTTCGGGTCAGACTTTGGATCTGGGAGAGTCTTGTCCACTGACTACTGATGTGTTGACCAAAGAAAAACACAATTAAATGGCTAATCGCAATTATTTTTATGACAGTTAATCATCGCGTAAAATGGCATGTTCGTGACAGCCCTACCCATTCTCTCATTCTCAAATTGTTTGGGAATCACTGGTCCTTGAAGGACCGCCAGTTTGATTCAAGATTCATGTATCAGGGCCATTGACCACTTTTTATCTTTGGTGCAATCTACATAGTAAAACCCTCCACATTCATTTAACTCTGAGAGTGTACGCAAGGTTCCATTCGTAGAGTTACAGACCCTTTCGGTGCCTTGAGGACCATAAGTAAGCCTTAATTGCCGAAACCATATGTGGCCTATACAGGGCACATATCTCCTGTTTCTGTAGGGTGAGGCAGCTTGATGTACAAGTACACCCCCTGGACATGACGATAGTAATAATAATAATAATAATAATAATAATAATAATAATAATATAGGCCCCACGCCTTGGGGAGTTGTTTGTCACAGTACATTTGCACATACGTGAAATTTGTCCTCTGCATTTTACCCATCCTATAACAACTAGGAGTAGTGAGCAGCAATATGTAGCGCTCGGGGAGCAATTAGGGGTTAAGGGTCTTGCTCAGGGACACATCGACACATAGCTGCCCGACCGGTAATCGTACCTGCGACAACCAGGAGCTCTGGCTCCCCAGGCAGGCTCCCTAACCACTCAGCTACGGCCGCCCCTTGTGTCGCACATGCGGGACATAACACCCTTCAAGGCAGTCTGCCAGACATAGCAGCCCAACCCAGTCATCACTTGGCAGTTGGAGTAAAAGCAGTCACCACAACAATATTTACTATTCTGGTCCCTATCAAGATGCAACTCCAACGAAGCTGAGTCGGCTCAAGCGAACTTCGCAGCACTCGGCCCGGCGACTTGCTCGCTTTTAGGTCGTTCGGGACGCTTGAGACGGCACGCCTCCGTCACGGTCTAAAACTATACTCTAACAGCAAAAATAATTGTCCACAGTTGGTGGAAAAATGGTGGTGCAAGCAGGATTCAATCCCAGGAGGTGTGGGTAACTTGGGAGTCTAATGATTAGTGAGGCAGGCCACTGAGGCCAGTGCTGGGATGGGGCATTCGGTCTGTATTAGAATGTGACAACACCCAACTCCTGTAAAACCAAAGAAACCCCGCCAGAAGTCCCGCCCAGTAGTGCAGGGGAAGCCTCGCCCCTAGTATTTTTCTGGTAGAAGCTCTTGACAGGGACGGACTGGGACTAAAATTCAGCCCTGGCATCTTAGCCCAGACCAGCCCCCACAACCAGCGCGCGCGCGCAGATACTCTAACTCTACCGACTCATCCGGTCGAGGCACATACAAATACACAAGCTCTTATTACCACAACTTTTACAGAACAATATAAATGATAACTACACAACCCACAGGCAACTACACAATCCATACATTGTATAAGTTAGCGTACAGTTCTCACCAACAAGGAGAGTATGAACATGACTGCATGTCAAAATGTGCATGCAATAAGAAATTTGGCTTGTTAGCTAATGAATGGGAAATAAGTATATTGATCTGAGAAGTGGACACACTTGGGTTATATTATATTTTAGAAATGTGCATTTCATTGCTCAATATGCAGTAAATGCTACTGTATAGGTAGGTAGTAACAGTAAGTGTAACGGCCAAATAATGCAGTGTTTTAATAATAATTGTATAACCTGTGATAATGCTGAAAGTGAAAGGCCAATAAACAATACACAGTGACAATACTGTATGTGTAGCCTAGAACTTTACATGCAGTATCTATTTTGTCTGCTTTTGATTGATTGGTTGAAGAATTTATTAGAAGTTTGCAAAAGAAAAAAGTATAGTTTCATGACAGTACAAATCACTGGTACAAGGTCAACTAAAAGGAGATTCTAGAAAGCCGAGGCTTATTTCCACAGGAACCACACTTTAAGTATCTCATATAACATTGAAAGACAGACGGATAGAACATAGTACTTTATCTAGGATAATATCAATTTCAAAAGCATAACATCAAATACAAACGTCAAATTTACAGTACACCCATATGGGATGTGGGAACTAAGAAAGGTGCATGATGGCACTTCAACCCTGGTATCCTGATAAAACAAGTGAAAACATAATCTACAAGTTCACAAGTAAATGGGTCTTAAAAGCAATTAATCATGAACCATTATTATAATTATTATGAGAAATTCACTCCTTAAAGTTGAAACAAAATAAGTTAAGAACCAATTAACCAGTTTGCTTGAAAAGTATGCATCTGTAGCAGCTAGTTGACAGTGCAGAGAGACATAATTGCCTTCCTTTGATCCATTAACAAGGGGCCGTTATACTACTTATTGGCATCAGCTGCCAGCTGGACACAGAGTCTGACACAATCACCACCCCTCTGCAGGGCTCTGTGCCTGTCTCATTTCTCCAAAAGCCCTTGAATATGATTGAAAATGATTAAGGATTACTGTGATTATGGTAAGCTTACGTTTCATATCACACTCACCTTACCTGTAACTTTCACTACTCCCCGAAAATATTTTTTGAAAAAAAAAAAAAAAAAAAAAAAAAAAAATTCCCGGCCCCCCAGCCCTTTGGCCTAGCGGCCCACCGGGCATATGCCCGTTATGCCAGATGGCCAGTCCGCCCCTGGCTCTTGATGGGTGATTTCTCCATTCAGGATTTACCCCCAATCCTACCCTTGATGCTGAGTGCCAAGCAGGGAGGCATACTGCATTGGGGACACATTTTTAGAGTCTTTGGCATGACCTGGCCTGGGGGATCGAAAACTCTAACCTCCCAATCTCAGGACGGACACTCCATAGTGCAGGGGTCTTCAACAGGGGGTCCGGGACCCCTAGAGGGTCCTCAGAGTTACTACAGGGGGGCCGCCAAATCTCTGTGTGATAGGATCATTCTTTTAAAAAAACAACTTGAACCCTCTCATCCCTATTCTGAAGAGAACTTTAGCCAACAATAGCCGATCTACAAGCTCTATATCGTCTATTTTTGGCAAAGGTGTAGAGGTAAAAAAAAAAATCAGAGCAAGTACAGAGTGAAAGGTCAAATTAACTAAGTATCGACGATTTAAGTGGTTAAATGTTTGAAAATATACATTAACATAAGGGGTCCATGGCCTGAAAACATTGAAGACTCCTGCCATAGTGAGAACTAAGAAACGTATTGTGCATGTAAGTGTGTGTGTGTGTGTGTGCGTGCGTGCGTGCGTGTGCGTGCGTGTGTGTGTGTGCGCGCCATACCGAGGCCTTTGGGGCTGATGCCGCTGCTCTCCAGCGGGTTGCTGGCCCAATAGTAGTACTTGAGCGTGTGCATGAGCTGCAGCACGGTGCCCACGCGGCGAATGGTGGTGTAGATGGTTGCCGTGCCGATGAACTCTGACGACAGGTAGGTGTAGAGGGACAGCTGCACCTGTGTGAGGAAAACACACACACACACACACACACACACATATATAGACAAAATGTTAGACAAACCCCGGCCCACTCTGAGTTTGGATATTGTTTATTGTGAGTGCAACTGAAGGAGCGGGAGAAGTAATACAGCTTTTTTCTAGCGGGGAATACGTTTGCAGGAACACCACACTGTGAAAAAAATAAAAAATCACACGGCGGTAGTCCCACCTTTCTATACTCTTAAACGTTATGTTGGTTTGTTTGCTGTTGAGTGAGAAAACAATGTTGCACATTAAGTTAATCATCTGGGGACCCCCCAAAATAATTTGGGGACCCCCCGACCCACAGGTTGAGAACCACTGCTCTAAGTGGTCAGGTAGGAGGGCTGTGTGCATTCTCAGGGCTCATGTTTATTTGAATGATCAATCAACTGATTGTGTTCCACCCTTGGATCAATGGAACTTCCCACAGTATATTTTAAGTTCTTAATTGGTACCACTATTTTCTTGTTTTTTGTCAATTATTTGGGGGCCTGCTCACAACCAGCCCACAGGTTGAGAACCTGTAGTGATACACGCACACGCACACACGCACACACACACACACACACACACACACACACACACACACACAGGGAGGGAAGGAGATGGACAATAGCAAAACAGGTGTTAGAGACACCTGAACGTGGCAAATAAACAACAAATATCGTGTTTTTTTTGTCTGTTTCATTAAGGACAGCAGCTGCCCTCCCCTCCAGGCAGGAGCTGATGTTCTGCCAGCTGTGTGTTTTTTTTTTTTCTTCTTTCTCCCCCCATGGTAACACCGCCTGGAGCGGGCCAGTCTCATCTGAGCAGCTCCACACACACAGCACTGACATTTAGAAAGGCCACTCCCTCCTAGGGATGGGGCGTGATACCGTGGTAAAAAAAAAACACTCACGATAATCGTATCGTGGAGATTTAATTTATCGTGACGTCGTCCTCCGTCATGCCCTGGGATCAATTCACCTTTTATTTGCCGAGCTGCATATCCAGTACCACTTTAACCCACTTATATGCGTACTTGATACAGTCGTTTTTTTCACTCTCTATCAAATGTCTTTGCCAAAAAATAGCCGATCTACAAGCTCACAACGCGTCGCGTTGCGACGCGTTGTGAGCTTGTAGATTTGCTATTTTTTGGCAAATGTTCCGCCCCAGGATAATGGATTTTGATTATTGCGATACTATCGTAAATCGCAATTTCTTTTGTCACAATAATTGTGATCTTTCCTTCTTTGAGGTATTTGTACTTTATTTGAGGTCTTCCAATACTTTTACTTCCACTCCACCTCATCTCGGATCCAAATATTGTCCTTTAGGTTAGGTAACTTTACTTACTATAGTTACTTTGTATATTGATTGTTATTACAAAACAGTAATAGGGCTGTAGGATGTGGACAAAATATCATGATATATTTGACCAAATACGTCTATTTATATTATTATGTAATAATATAATATTGTATTGGATAACTTTGTAGAGCTATTTTAAGTATGGAAAAGGGTTCGATTGGTTGAACCCAGGAAAGGACAACACTTGATACAGTATGTCACATCACATTATTCCAACATCCAAGACAGTATCTATAGTCTCATATCCCACTATGGATAATAACATCTAACATATCGTCGTTGTCGGGTGGAAACCCCGTATCTCCAAGTTTCAAATTTGAATTTTTTTTCGCAAAGTAAAGCCCTGCTTCATCACACAAGGCCGTCGCACAAAAGTAGTGAAAACAGCTGATCTACAAGCGGTGCGAGGCGTTGTGTGCTTGTAGATCGGCTGTTTTCACTGGTTTATATCATTTTTAAAATGATAAATGCAAAACGAACGATTTTGGACATACAAGGTTTTCACCCGACAACGACGATATTTCCCAGACCTCAGTACTCACTAGCACTCAACTGGCGTCAGAGAGAACACAATGTGACGCACCGTGGCCAGACGGCACCGTGGCCACCCCACTAATTCCATCTGCTGAAATCCAGCCACCTCGTCTGAGACGCAGAGCCTCCGAGCCAAGGCCTGTGTAATGAGCTCAGAGGTGTTGAGTGTGAGGGAGAGAGAGCGGAAGCCAGGGAATGGAGGAGGGAAAAGTAACACGCTATAATAATAACACGGTGTTGGAAGGAGAGGAGGCACATCGGCCATGATGAGAACGAGAACAGGACGACCCAGCGAACAGGTAGATAGATGGGAGGGAGAGGGAGGAGCCTCTACAAACCCTTTTCATATCAAGGTCCATTGCAGGGGTCTTCAACAGGGGGTCCGGGACCCCCTGTTGAAGACCCCCTCCGGGACCCCTAGGGGGTCCTCAGAGTTACTACAGGGGGTCCTCCAAATCTTTGTGTGATAGGAACTTGTTTTCTTCCCCCTTACTTGAACCCTAGCGTCCATATTCTGAGAACTTTAGACAAAAATAGCAGATCTACAAGCTCACAATGCCTCGCGCTGCGAGGCGTTGTGAGCTTGTAGATCGGCTATTTTCGGCAAAGAGCTTTGGAGGAGGAAAAGAACAGACTAAGTACAGTGAAAGGACAAGTTTAGTATTGACCGTTCAATTGGTTAAACTAGAGGTTCGCGGCCCTTCGGGCCGCTCACATCTAGAGATCGCGCCTGCTTCGCAGGCGCTCACAGCTACGTTGCAGCAGTGATCCACCCACATCCATCCATCCATCCATCCACATCCATCCATCCACATCCATCCATCCATCCACACATCCATCCATCCATCCACATCCATCAATCCACATCCATCCATCCATCCATCCATCCATCCACACATCCATCCATCCACATCCATCCATCCATCCATCCATCCACATCCATCCATCCACATCCATCCATCCATCCATCCATGCATCCAACCACATCCATCCATCCATCCATCCACATCCATCCATCCATGCATCCATCCATCCACATCCACCCATCCACATCCATCCATCCATCCACATCCATCCACATCCATCCATGCATCCATCCATCCACATCCATCCATCCATCCACATCCATCCATCCATCTGTCTGTCTGTCTGTCCATCCATCCATCCATCCATCCACATCCATCCATCCACATCCATCCACATCCATCCATCCATCCATCCACATCCATCCACCCATCCACATCCATCCATCCACATCCATCCATTCGCATCCATCCATCCATCCATGCATCCATCCATCCATCCATCCATCCACATCCATGCATCGATCCATCCATCCATCCATCGATCCATCCATCCACATCCATCCATCCATCCATCCATCCATCCATCCATCCATCCATGCATCCATCCACATCCATCCATCCACTTACTGTACTGTACTTTACTGTACTCTACTGTACTGTACTTTACTGTACTCTACTGTACTCTACTGTACCTTACTGTACTGTACTTTAATGTACTCTACTGTACCTTACTGTACTGTACTTTAATGTACTCTACTGTACCTTACTGTACTGTACTTTAATGTACTCTACTGTACCTTACTGTACTGTACTCTACTGTACCTTACTGTATTGTACTTTGTACATTAATGTACTTTAATGTACTCTACTGTACTCTACTTTACCTTACTGTCCTGTACTTTAATGTACTCTACTGTACCTTACTTTACCTTACTGTACTTTAATGTACTCTACTGTACTCTACTTTACCTTACTGTACTGTACTTTAATGTACTCTACTGTACTCTACTTTACCTTACTGTCCTGTACTCTACTGTGCTCTACTTTACCTTACTGTACTTTGCTGTACTCTACTGTACTCTACTTTACCTTACTGTACTTTGCTGTACTCTACTGTACTCTACTTTACCTTACTGTACTTTGCTGTACACTACTGTACCTGACTGTACCGTATTGTACTGTACTGTACTTTGCTGTACTGTACTGTACTGTACTGTACCGTATTGCACTGTACTCTACTTTACCTTACTGTACTTTGCTTTACTCTACTGTACCTGACTGTACCGTATTGTACTGTACTGTACTTTGCTGTACTGTACTGTACTGTACTGTACTGTACCGTATTGCACTGTACTCTACTTTACCTTACTGTACTTTGCATTACTCTACTGTACCTGACTGTACCGTATTGTACTGTACTTTGCTGTACTCTACTGTACCTTGCTGTACCGTATTGTACTGTACTTTGCTGTACTCTACTGTACCTTGCTGTACCGTATTGTACTGTACTATGCTGTACCTTGCTGTACTGTATCTTACTGTACTGTAATCTACTGTATCTTACTGTACCGTATTGTACTGTACTCTACTTTACCTTACCTTACTGTACTTTGCTTTACTCTACTGTACCTGACTGTACCGTATTGTACTGTACTTTGCTGTACTCTACTGTACCTTGCTGTACCGTATTGTACTGTACTTTGCTGTACTCTACTGTACCTTGCTGTACCGTATTGTACTGTACTATGCTGTACCTTGCTGTACTGTATCTTACTGTACTGTAATCTACTGTATCTTACTCTACTGTACCTGACTGTACCGTATTGTACTGTACTTTGCTGTACTCTACTGTACCTTGCTGTACCGTATTGTACTGTACTTTGCTGTACTCTACTGTACCTTGCTGTACCGTATTGTACTGTACTATGCTGTACCTTGCTGTACTGTATCTTACTGTACTGTAATCTACTGTATCTTACTGTACCTCTCTCTCTCTCTCTCTCTCTCTCTCTCTCTCTCTTTCTCTCTCTCTCTCTTCTCTCTCTCCTCTCTCTCTCTCTCTAACCCCCCCCTTCCCTCTTGAAACCCGATACTCTTGTGACCATGATGACAAACTCACTCTACAGAGGATTGCGCAATAGGTATTGCGAAATAAGCATACAAACACAAACTGTACGGTAAATATGCATTTTGAAAAGATGACACTAAGTGGATTACGTTCAGCATAGCATGCAGTATATATTTCTGTAATAATGGTGACTTCCAACACGACCGAATGTCGGGAACCGCCGAACAGAATCCGTCTTTGGCCGTTTTGAGTTGGTGTGGCTGAGATATCTGAAAACACAAATTAACGAAGTTGATCGTGCAGTCAAACAATGAAACTATGAACAGATAGTGGGGGTCCCTGCTTCATCTCTCTCTCAACTAAGGGGTCCTTGGCCTGAAAACGTTGAAGACCCCTGCATTATAGTATTTTCAAACTATAGATAGTTTGAAAATAGCAGATCTACATATGTGACGCATTGTGATTTTGGTAAAAAACAATTGTGAATGTACAGTATATATTATTAGATTTTGTGTTACATTCTCCTCAGTCTACTCTGTGACGTCACCACCTCAGCAAGGCTAGTCCCCAAGGCGCAAGCTGGTATAAAAGCATTGTGTCATTTCTTGTTTGAAAAACGAATGCCCTTAACTCATATTATGCCACGTACTATACGTCTTTGATCTCCAGTGCCATAAACGCACTTTACGTCTTTTTAATTAATCAAAAGTTTTATCTTTCATACCATAATTTTAATTTAAAAAAAATCGCTCCAAACGTTAGCCTAAAGCCTCCGTGACCGGAGCGCCACGACCGATTTGACTGTAGCACCGGTGAACACAGTCCGACGGGAAACCGGTATAACCGAACATTGGTTCCCGTCCACATTAGCGTTAGCTATACACGTTCGTTTATACACTTGCCGTGCTTCCCAGACGAAGTATAAGTACTCAAAAAACTCGAAAAAATAACGCGAATCTAACCGTGCCATCCATTCGGCGATCAGAGCCCTTGATAGCGATCGCCAGGGCTCTGAAGTGTGTAGCATGTTAGCAAAAAGGCCTGGCCAAAATGTAAACAACTAGGAGAATGGACGTGTCTCTTCCTTCTTCTATTTGTCCATCAGATAGTAGGAGACCACCACCTGGTGGTTTTCAAAGGCCATTACACTCTAGAGAACACACAGGCCCAATGACAGCATAAACATATGATGATGATCAAGACATCTTACACATGTTCTATTGAAGCCCAAATCTAATGATAGGATATATATATATAAATATACATTTTTTCCTTTGTAAGAGGGGTAGTGTGGCTTTCGATAGAAGCATAGATTTATATATGTAATTTAAGTACAAAATATGATTTTGGCCCCCATAAAAAGGTAAGATTAAACAAAATGAATGGCACCAGTTTTGTAGATTTTTAATAAAGGGTGGCATTTTTAATCATAATACAGCACTGCACAAAAGTATCAAAAATCTATATAGCAGCCTGTTGAGCTTGTTGATCTGCTAATTTTGCAATTTTCAGTTTTGGACATAGCCTATATGAGGTTCCATGAAGAGACGATATAATATCAGAGAAACAAAACTAATGAGTGGTCAATTCCACACAATAACTGAGAAAACATCAACCCTGACCCAAAAATCTACGATAATAATATCCCATAAGGACTTAATTAAAGGTGGGTCTGAGCTGAGCTGAGAGTTTAGAGTTCCAGAGATATATTTTGTCCGTCTGTGTTTTTTTCTCCTGTCCTGAACTCAGCGTGACCCACAGACGCTATAACTGCTGCTGCCCGGCAGCCAATCACAGCTGAGGTTCAGAGGTGAAGAAGCAACGGAGAGACAGGAGAAGCTGAGAATAATGGAGGTAGGAGCTGACAGGCCCCCTGGGGACGGTCAAGAACCGCTAGCATCAAGTTTACACAGAGAGAGAAAGAGAAAATGTTAGAGAGAGAAATGGTCAAGGATGCTCTACAGTACAGGGGTTGATACTAAGGTCTCAGAGGCCATGTTCTACTTGCCCAAAGGTCATGCCCACTTGCCCGAAAAGTAAATCATCCATTATAAAATGATAGGTAAGATTATAATTTACTGCTCAATTTAACACATTTCTTTACTTTCTGGGTCTATGCGATAAAGAAATGTTCATACTGTACCTCAATACTCCAAATACCTACATAGCTATGATTGAATATGTCAAATCGTCTACGGTTTCACACTTGTTATTTTACATTTTTAAGTGTAGCAACAGTAAAAACAGCACATTATAGGTAAACAGTGCTCTTATTTTACATTCCACAGACCAGAAGACAGAGCACGCTGGCCATGTTCAGATGTTTACAGACAGATATCCCGTGTTGTGTTTATAGACAGCTGTGTCCCCTCTCAAATGAGCACTTGCCTGGTCGGGCAACCTGAAAGCAAACTTAACCTGCCCGAAAGTTTTATTTACCTGCTGGGGGTAGGTGGGCAAGCCTTGGTGTCAATGCCTGCAGTAGCATCATATTCAGAGAGGGAGAGGGAAAAGAGACAGAGAGGAAGAGAGAGAGTGCAAAATAGTATAGTAGTAGTAATAGAGAGAGAGAAAAGAAAGAAAGAGCAAAAGAAAGAAAGAAAGAGCGAAAGAAAGAGCAAAAGAAAGAAAGAAAGAAAGAACGAACCAACGAACGAGTTGGAATAAACCCTATAACTCTTTTCCACTTTTCTATGCCGCAGTCTTTCTTCCAAATGTCACTTTCTCTGTGGGTTTCCTGCCCTGGCTCCCTCCGTTCCCTTCCTTCCCTGCCAGCCATGTATTCTGAATGTTCTGTAAAGGTCAGTGATTCTGGGGGGTTCATCCTTTCCCCACGTCCTGTTCTTCATCTTACATCCTCCTGTTTGTTTCAGCTTTCCCTCCTCCAGGTCACACTGTTGATGTTGTCCTCCTACTGTATCAAGCAAAATAGCCTCTCTCTCTCCCTCTGATGCATTCTCAACATCTCTCCATCAATCTTTAACTCTGAATGTTTGTGGAAAAAATGTGGAATGTCCTACCAAAGGCCTTAAAGGAGTGTAAATCCCTAACTTCCTTTAAAACCGCTCTGAAAAACCACTTACAGGCGGCTGCTACTCGTAACTGGTAGCAGTAAACCTGGCCTAACCTTACCTCCCCTGACCTTCTATTGTAAATAAATCTGTTTTTCTGATGATTATCTTCTGCATACGTACTGTGTTCTATCTGTCTGTCATTCAATGTTATGTGAGTTTCAATGTAAATAAGCCGTGTGCTTTCCTGAACTTATCCTTTTAGTTACTTGCGCCAGCAGAGCGCGCAAGTACTGCGTTAGGCTGCGTAGGCCATACACGGCCTTCTTGTGCACAAGGAGCGGGTTTGCACCACGACAGAGTGGAGTTCTACAGTAGTTGAGTACCAGTGAACTGTACTGTCATGAAACTGTACCTTTTCCTATGCAAACCTATTTGCATATCGTCTCTGTCGGGTGGAAACCTCATTATGTTCAAAAGCATAACTTTTCAGGATACTAATATAATCTGCTACTTGTGTGTGACACTGTAGTATGATCAAGCAGGCCATTCATTTATGACAAAACCCACTAGAAGTTAGAATATGGATATAGGAGGTTTTTGCCCGACGGCGAACATTTTGAATCTATTTATATTTGTATTACATTTACGCTTCTCATCTAGCACTGTGCCCAAATACTCTTTATTTCTACACTTGTATCTCTGACTCACACTTAATCACACAGTGCACAGATAACAGGGCCTGGACTCTGAAAATCAATAAGCATTTCTTTGGTATTAAGCCTCCATTTACTTGGATGAAAGACTTTGGTCACACCAGTTATTAAGGTCAATGCGTTAAAAACGTTGATGTCGAGCACTGACGCCTGTTGTGTGAAGTGGACGCATCAGAGAGTTCACCTCCTTCTTACAGAAAGTACTTTATTTTTCGGCCGGGCACTCGTCCATCATCCTCTGGCATTTTAATCAATCTTTTACGGAGAGTCCTCTGAGACTTACTTTTATCTGCTGCTTTCACAGCCTCAGTGCCTCACTGTAAAAAAAAAAAAACTAGATAAAATCACACCATGTGTGAAGTGAGCGGTGCCTTTATTACCCCTCTTTCCTGGCCTGTGTGTGTGTGTGTGTGTGTGTGTGTGTGTGTGTGTGTGTGTGTGTGTGTGTGTGTGTGTGTGTGTGTGAGAATATGGTCATAAACACTTCAAGGCTACTCAATTTGACAATAAAGTTGTATCCGAATAAAATTCTGATTCTTCTGATTCTGATTGTTATGGCAGGTGGGGATATGTTTTATCCCTGCTCCTGGTCAGAATTAATTACATGCATTTCCTTTTGGGAAATGTGCGTTATTTTATTTTATTCTTTCCAATTAATGTTTTACCGTGTTACTGTTGGGAATGTTTAAGAATTATTTTCCACTTTAGCTCACTGGAGTTATTTTTGAATGTTGTTGTGTTACTGTGTGTCTCTGTTGCAAGCTGTTCCGAACTAATTGCCCCCTAGTGGGATTAATAAAGTTGTTTGAAGTTGAAGTTTAACACATTAATCAAGGACTGGTGCTGGTCTTGTTCCACACCCTGCAGAAGACTCACCATTACTGAGTCCTCATCATACTTAACTTCTCACTTTATTTATTGTTATACTCGTCGTATCAGTGTCTCGAAACATGTCATCATAGGCAAATGATAAGCAACTAAAATTATCAACATTAGGCAGAAATTCAATAATATTCAGAGGAGAAAAAGAAATGGACCAATAAAAAGTGGATGAACAAATGGAAGACCATTCAACCAAAAAAATTGTGAATGTTACGAAAGTGGATTAACACTCAACAAAATAGTTGATCTACAAGCACACAACACGTGCTGTGAGAGCCTAGATTGTATATTTTCGCTATTTTTGATGTACAATGAAATACATGCTGTTGGGTTTAATGTACACTTGTAGCCTATATAAAAAATACAAGTGGTGAATGCACACAGCGTGGAATAAGATAACTTTACTGGTCACTTTCTATGACCCTGGCTGTCTCTAAGACCAGTTGGGGCAGAAGTCAGTGAGCCAACAGACTGTACTAAAATCCATATTAAAAAAGAAACCTGTGTGAGAGCACAGAACGTGTGGCTGAATACGGTTAGAAGCAGGAGAAAATCTATAAAGGTATGCAGTTCTCGCTTCTTTCCAGGTGCCTCAGTGCACTTCAGCCCATTCCTATACTTTTATACTTCCATCATGAGACGGAATCACGCTACAAAGGAATTCAGAGAGTTTTTCGCTAACCTTTGAAAAATCATAGAATAATGTTCAATCAATCAATGATACACGCAACGATGGCTTTAAAACGCGTAGTAGGTACTAGGTACTGTAGTGTCTCAGCTGATGTATGATCAAGTAGGGCAGTGGTATAAAGTAACTAAGTACATTTACTTACAGTAAGTACTGTAAGTACTTAAGTACAATGTTGAGATTACTTTACTTGAGTATTTCCAATTTCCAATACTTACACTTCTACTCGACTACACTAAATATTGTATTTTTACGCCACTACATTTATTTGAAAACTTTAGTAACTAGTTCATTTGTGGATATAAATTATAATATTATAAAACATACATAAACCACTTTATCCCTATTTTATACCTGAAAATAGCCGATTTGTGTCGCGTTGTGAGCTTGTAGATCTGCTATTTTCCAACATTTTGTACTTTGGGTGTTTTAAGTAGGCTACGTTTTGATGCCAATACATTCGAGTAGATTTTGAATTCCGGACTTGTTACGGAGTATTTCTATATTGCAGTATTGATACTTTTAATTAAGTTACTTTTTCCACCACTGAAATAGGGCATTGATTTACGAAAAAAAAAGTAAAAACACAAAAAGTTAAAATATGGAGATAGGCGGTTTCTACCCGACTGCAACCAAATGACCAAGAGATTTACACACAGTCACCTTGCCTGCAGCCAAGCCACCAAAGCCCATCATTAGAATCAAACGCTATCAAACCTCCTCACAAGCGTTCAGCCAATTCGGTATCGCTTGTCGGTTTAACACATTCTCTTCTGTCCTTTGTTCTGCATGCCAACCATGGAACTGATCTCATTCCAGAACATCGCTCGTTAAACAGGCATTTTCCAGCTCACCCATCCCGCTCTACTTTTATACCTGATTTTAGCTATCTATTGAGACAGCCGCTCTTTTAATGCGTTCGTGTTGCCTTATTATCTCCCCCATAATGAGTCAACTTCTCCTGATTAAGGGCATGTTTAAGTGATTTGCTAATCCAGGGCTTATTGTTGGAGGAAATAATTAGCACCATATTTTCACACATAAAAAGAGATGTACTGTAACTAATGACACTTTTTTTTGTGTGTGTAGCAGTGGCCCCACCTGAAGAAGATACTATAAGCGTACGTTTTCTTCACTATACAGACATACAGTATGATTACATTTAGTTAAAGTTATACCATGTAACTTCTTTTATAAAACAAATCTTAAAATTGTCCTAACTGTTAAATCGCTAAAGTTTTAGAACCCCCACTCCGTTAATTTCAGCTTCTAAAGCCTTCTCTTTATATGTTTTCTATGAGCCGTGAGGGGGGGAGAATTTCGCGGCAAAATCATGTGTATACGTTGGCCAATCATATCGCCGATCATAAACACATGGTACACTACCGGCCAATCACAGGCGCATCTTGCTGACTTCTCAGGGAGTAGCTTGCCTCAACATAACAACAACATACTCGGGTGAAGGAGTCCGTTTCTCCGGAATGCCTGAACGCACAGGAACCAGGGACCCCTCTAAAGATAGATCTCGGCGAGCTGCAGGCGGACGCAGTGGCGAGAGGCCCGGTCCGCGGCGAAAAACGGCTGAAAGACGCGGACGCGACCGCGGTTTGCTATACAGCTCTGACCACTAGTTGAGCAACTTACACAGTATAGCTTTAAGAGTTAAGACAATAAGAAATGGACAGGCACATATTTCTGACTGGTTTTGAATAGAGCTGAGTCGCAAAACAATGACTTGTTGGTTAACTAGATTGAGTGCATCGAAACTACAACTTATAGAACTGCAATCTAGTTAACTTAACAGGAGAAATCACAATTTGAATGGCTCACATTCAGAGATAGTACTATGCTCTCTACTAATCTATCTATTCCATCATGCATTGCGGGAGTCTTGCCGTGAAAAACTCATTTTCGACAGAAATTGAATTTCGTGACTTTTTCTGCTTTATAATGGCAATCTGCCGAAAAGACTGTGCCTCGGCCAGATTAAACACTAGGTATTATAGCTATACAACCAAGTCATCACAGTTAGGGATGCGGTATCGGTACTCGTGGTATCGGTACTCGCCCCGATACCGGCCTATTTTGCGGTATCGGTACTCGTCAGATACTGCTCACAAAGCGCCCGAGTACCCTGTGTGTTCCGCCACTTCGCCTTTCTCTCTCTCTCTTAAAGTATCAAAAGTAAAAATACAAAATGTTTGAGCATAACAGATCTAGAAGATCATGCACAGTACAGGAATTTCCATGGGCTAAACCTGAAAAAAAAGTGAAATGTGTGGCAGTTGTGCCATGTTCTGGGAAAGCAATGCAATTTAATGTGTTATATACAGCCAGAAAGTCAGACATTTTGTATTATTAATTGTACTCGTATCGGTACTCGGTATCGGTATATATATATGTTATGAAACAACCCCCTCAAATATTAAAAAGACAATATCAGTCACCAAAACCAACCAAGGACTGGTGTTTTTGAAGAATATATCATGGTTAAAATGGAGGTTCAAGTTACAATGGCTTTGTGTGTGGTGGCGTGTCTGATAAAATTAATATCAAATATCTACTGTAAAAACCATTTCAGCTCCCACCAACCCCATCACAAGAGTGACCTTTACTTCGATAGATTCACACATACTTCATCATGTTTTCAATACGGAGTCCCCACTGTTCTCTATTTAGCAGCTTGCAGAAACATCTCTGCCTCTTCGCTGCCTCAGAGACCTGCCAAACCCGTCATCACGAGAGTGACCTTTCCTTCCATAGTTTCACACACATGTCATCATGTTTTCGATATTGAGTCCCATTGGTTCTCCATTTAGAATCTTGCTATCTCTGCTGCCTTCTGAATGTATTTTCTCTCGTCCTTTCACTGTGGAGAAATGAACGAATTGCAATGCAGGATAATGGCAGCTTGTTCCTCACGTGTTGTTTGTTCAGCGGGCGTTCGTGTTTTACTCTGATGTAGCACTTGTCACTCGGGATAAGAGCGTCTGCTAAAATGCCTAAATTGTACTTTACACTGTTTCTCTTCTCCCTTCTGCTCTTACTTTGCCCCTATCTCCTCACAGAATACTACAAAATGATGGAGCGTACACGAAGAAGAAAACAAATATCATTCACTTCTTTACACCAGTAAACCTGTGAGGTTACAAATAAAGCCGATTCTTGTAATTGTAATCAAGCTCGCGCAGATGTCTCTGCCATGCTCTCCTGTCAGGAGAAAGACAGATTACAGTCCTTCCGTTCCGTTCCACGCTTTTCCTTGGATCACCTGTAGCACCTCGTCTCCAGAGCCATCTATTGGAGAGTTGCGCCATTGCGGGGGGCAGAAAACAGCGCCGGTCATGCGGTTCATGTAACTCAAAATAGTGGCAAATGCTCATAGACTCCAATGTATTCCATGAACTTCACGTTCAGCGTTTTGTCACTATTTACCTATGGGCCGTTAACAGCGTTGCCCTGTAGAGGGCGCAGCCAGCCATTGCTGCGGTGTCAATAATCTGTTGCTACAGTGGATGGAGGAGTTACTGGTGTCTGTCTTCTCACATTACTCCCTCACCTGCTTTATATTAACACTAACTTTACAAAGAAGGACAGAAAATCTGGACCAACCAGTGTAGTTTATGGCTGTCCCAACAGTAGTGGAAAAATTCTACTGCGGAGAGGTACTGAATGTGAAATCCACAAGCCTCTGCTCCAGGGGTTTTCAACAGGCGGTTCGGGACCCCTAGGGGGTCATCAGAGTTACTACAGGGGGTCCTCCAAATCTTTGTGCGATAGAAGCTTTTTTTCTCCTTTAACCACTTGAACCCTATAGCGTCCATATTCTGCGAACTTTAGTCAAAAATAGCATGATTCACAGCACGACACATTGAGAGCTGGGTGATCGTCTATTCGCTGTGTGACATGTTTCCATAGAAGACATAGCCTACTGGCTTCTATGGAATTGGATTCCATAGAAGATGAATTAAAATGATTGAAATTATAGATGTACTATCAGTATCGGCCAGATATCGGTATTGGCCGATATTTTCTGTTTACAGTCAATATCGGTATCGGCAAATAAAGCTGACATTAACTGATGGCAGTAGCCGATATTTAACTGTTGTTGGTAAGCATACATTTTGCAATGGTTTGTTTGTGTTTTGTATTTGTTATCTGCAGCCTACCAAGCTGTAGATTCTGAACAGTTATTTCTTATAATGAATATGTATTCGTTTCCCCGGCACAAAAAGGGGCAAATATCCGTATCAGTATCAGTCATCGGATAAATTGTTATTTTAACCATCGGCCAATAATTTCCAAATCGTTGCATCCCTAATTGAAATCAGTCGTGGCGACTCCATGAGGCCGGATACTGTTTAATAGTCAGGAGGATTGAAGAAAAGCACGGTATGTGCTCAGCACCTGTTGTCAACACCTCACATCACAGGCAGGAGAGACAAAGACAAGCAGGAAATCTGTTTAATCCGCGAGCACACTGAAACAGCGGATAATAAGGCTGCATCAGCCAGACATCTGTGACTGTGAATGTACGACGTGGGATAATAATATTGTGCACGCCAACACATTCTCTCCGGGCTGTCAGAGTGACGCTAGCAAGGATGCTAAACCCCCTACCTATGTCTCTAATAAGTCACACTAAATCTCTCTGGGTAGGAGGAAGAACATCTCATAAACGCAGAGATGTGTCACCATGTAAACGCATTTTAATTGCACTGTGACTGCCGTTCAACATCCTGTGTTTCATGTCATTAGCATGCCGTCACATCCCTCCACATCCGCTAGTTGTTATTTATAGCTAGCGCGCGCAAATGAAAGGACACACACACACACACACACACACACACACACACACACACACACACACACACACACACATACTGTACACACACACACACACACACACACACACACACACACACACACACACACACACACACACACACACACACACACACACACACACACACACACACAGCTTGAAATAAAAGCACACAGGCTGTCAGATCACGACGGACATAGAGAGAAACACTATTTTTTGGGTCTTTGTCTTTTACTCATTCACAGCAAGGAAAAAACATGTGTACGCGCGAGTGCGCTTGCACACACCTACACACACACACACACACACAGAAAACCTTGACAGTGTGCATAAACATAAAAAAAAACAAGCCTTGACACACACATACACTCACTCACTCACGTACCGTACAAACAATAACACAGAAACCCTTGACACAAACATATATACACGCACACACTCACACATAAACAATAACACAGACACCCTTGACACACGCACACCCTTGACACCCACATACACACACACACACACACACACACACACACACACACACACACACACACACACACACACACACACACACACACACACACACACACACACACAACCACACACACTCTGACATACACACACACACACAAACAACCACACACACTCTGACACACACACACACACACACACACACACACACACACACACACACACACACACACACACACACGGTATGCGGTACACACACACACACAGACCTTGGCAGGGGTGTGTATCCAGATGGCGGCGTTGAAGAGCACGTGGTCGCAGAGCTGTTTGAGCAGCGGTGCGCCGTGAGGCAGACCATCCAGGTACTTGGCGAAGGACAGGAACTGTTCCAGCACCGCTCTGGTGATGTGGACCCGTGAGGACTGCACACACAACACACACACACAACACCAGGGACGTGCAGAGAATGTTAGAGAGGCAGGGGCTGGAATTTCTAAAAAAAAGGGTTAGGGTTAGGGTTTTGGTGAAAATACCAAAAATAGCAGACCTCCAAGCTTGGAGGTCGTCTATTTTCGGGGGCTTGATATCACACTGAACTATGCATAATCAAGTCAATACTGGAGATGTGGCAGAACGGCATGGATTTCTACACAGAGAGGGCAATTCTTTCAACATAAGATGCACAACAACACACCATATCACTGTAATGCACACCGGCACCGCACACTGTTTAATTAGACATTAGACATGTAAACTTAAAATACAAAAACAAACTACCGGTATTTATCGGGCTCAAAGCCTGAGTTATGCTGCATTATTATTAGGGCTGGGATGCGATTACATTTTTTTAATCAAATTAATTACAGGCTCTGTGATTAATTAATCACAATTAATCACATTTTAACCTCACATTTTAACCTCACCTCGAGGTTGCGCTAATTATTTTTTATCGCGTAAATTTTCGGTAATTAATTAATCGCAATTAAACCCATTACCAGCCAAATTTAAATATGAATGTGCGCTTATAATGCCAGGAAATAGCTATATTTTATCATCATGATCACATTATTTTCAAAGCCAGGTTGATATACCATACCACAAAATGACCACTAGAGCGAGCCATCGTAACACTAAAACGATAGACTGTACAAGCCCCCATGTTAAAACCAAGATTCACAAGATTCAAGGATGGGACGATGACATCGCTCCCCATTGACATTGAATGGGAGACCCGCGGGCCGCCATCTGAGCTCAATACTGTTCAATTCGTGCTTGATCGTCTAAAACCACCATCGGTATGGGTATACAGATGCCACACAGAACGTTTCCGAATCAAAATCCGACCTAGTGAAGCTGCGTAAGGGTCGGATGGTTTGCATTGAGCCTAGCAGCTAGCAGAGGCTAATATAAACAGGAAGACCTGGTTTAAAGGTGACATCATAATCGTATCCTTTTTTTTCACGGTTCACGTGTTGATACCATCCGAAGCTAAGCTAACCATTTCGTTCCGTCTATTAACCCAAATAAAAGCTTAAACAATGCTTTTATATAAAAGTCGATTAAAGTCGCTTGGCAGGGAAGTCCATAGTGAGATAGTTGATCTGAAAGTCGACCGGCGCTAACTGAGTTAATCAGTTAAAGTCCCAGCCTTGATTATTATATAACAGGTAGTTCAGAATCAGAATCAATTTATTTTTACATCTTACTTACATTTTACCTCATACAAAAGCACACAACACCTCGCGATCAGCTATTTTCACTATTTTAAATAGTTTTAAAAATAATAACAAAAAAGGGCGGTTTTAGAGAAGGTTTCCACCCAACGACGACGATAGCATGGCATCTGTGAACAAGTAAACAACATAGCTAGCATCTATCTAAACAACATACTCAAGCATCTGTGAACAAGTAAACAATATCTGCTGTATGTGAACTAGTGAACAACATACAGTAACTAGGCTTATAAATAACAGCGTCTGTCAACAAGTAAACAATATATCATCTACAGTATCTAAACAGCCAACGATCGATGCAGAGACATCTGTTAGTCTACATCACCTGTTGACACTCACAATGTGTTTGGATATAACATTGAGACTGCACGCACGGGTGCTAGTTTCATGTAATAAATTCCCAACAGATCCACAAAACTGTTGTTTTGGGGGACGCTGATTTCTGTTCAACCTCCTCTGTGTGTTGGCTGGTGAGACGCACCTAGCGAGACATGTACAGTATATACTTCACCCTGCATCGATCGTAGGGAGACCTGAATCGCCTGAACGAAGCGAAGCAACCCATTGTGAGCTTGTACAGTAGATCTGCTATTTTTCACTAGCGTGGGTCCCACGCAAACATTTGTTTTCTCTTTTGGGTCTCGAGCTAAAATGTTTGGGAACCAATGGGACATGCTGGCTTCAATGGAATACAAACTACAATGAACTCTGTCGAGGTGCCAACTTGTGTCTTGTGCACTCGTGGCCATATACAGTACTTGTGCGCCAGCAGAGCACGCAAGTACTGCGATCGGTACTGTTTGGTGCTGTCGTTATCTGTCGCTATCTGTTGTGGACACATGGTGACCGAGAACTTTAATTAACGTAGCTACTACTTCCACCATTGTCACCATCAACAGCCAATGAGGGACCAGCATACTTGGTGACGTCACCACCAACAAGTACGACCTGATATAAATAACAAGGCGCAAGTTGGCACCTCGACAGAGTACCAACTTGCCCACCCACATACATACAGACAGCACCGAATGCAGTACTTGCGAGCTCTGCTGGCGCACAAGTAGGCCATACATGGCCACGAGTTCACAAAGTCTACTTAATGTAGCTACTACTACTTCCACCATCGTTGTTTCCACCAGTGTTTCAGAGTCAACGAGCTGGTCAGCCCTGCCTCAGAGCCGGGTCGGTCAGTGCATTTCGGCCTCAGTGCACTTGTTTCTTCAAACGCCAACGCAACCGACTCTACTGAATATGCGCGGCCTGAGAGCACACCAGCGCTCTCAGAGCATATTTCCCACAGTCACTTCTCAACTAATGTCTCATAATTACAATCATAATGATGATGATAATGACGATTGTGATTCTGACATGACAGACACACACACACACACACACACACACACACACACACACACACACACACACACACACTGACCTTCTCCAGCAGGTACCCAATAACCAGGAATCCCTTCCCTCCGAGCATCTGTTCCTGCATGGCCACTGAGCTTTTCAACAGCTCCACCAGGAAGGCCAGCAGGGTAGCACTGCAACACATACACGCACACGCACACAAGCACACGCACACACACACACACACACACACACACACACACACACACACACACACACACACACACACACACACACACACACACACACACACACACATTACAAACCAAGTCCTGTCTGTAACACAGCTTCTCTCAGCTTGTCTTTTATCTCTCCATCACTCCATCTCTTTTTCTGCTCTGCTGTCCTTCTTCTCTTTCCTACTTCTCCTTCTCTCTCTCTCTCATGCTGCGTTCACACACTGGGCTACACAGTGTATCTGTCACTTTGTAGCTTTATATCTGAATCTGAAATAGAACTAAAGAAAAACTAAAACAAAATAAAAACTAAACAAAAACTAAGCTATGATGACTAAAACTATAAGACTAGATATATTGACAATTCCATCAACAAATAAAACAGGGGACTGCCCCATAGGTCGAACTCCCGTTGGGTCGAACAGCGTCGGCAGGTTAGATAATCCCCCGCGAGCGTCGGCAGGTTAGATAATCACCCACGTCACGGTTACTGAGGTTAAGTTTAGGGTTAGGGTTAGAGTTAGGCATAGTTTTACTGAGGTTAGGATTAGGGTTTGGGTTAGAGTTTGGTGGTCGATCTAAAGGGTGTTCGACCTAATGACATGTTACCGTAAAACATAGTCTAAAATGTTAGACTATGTCCCTCCCTAACATTTTGGAGTAGTGGAGAAGAGATCCAGTAGAACTAAAAGACAAGTCGTTTTATGTTTGGTTGCGCTCTGAAAAGAGCAGATCTACAAGCTCACTGCAACATGTTGTGAGCTTGTAGATGGACTATTGTCAGCATGCAACCAAGTGTAAAATCAATCAAGTGTTGGTGTGGTGCGGTGCGGTGGTTGGGCTCACCAGACGGTGGTGTCCACAGAGCTGTCATTGAGTTGTCTGTAGTCCAGCTGGGAGAAGAGAGGAAACAGGACCTGGATTCCTCCTATGGAGTGGATGGCACTGTGAATGGAGTGGGTGACGATGGCCTTCACATCCTGAGGAGAAACAAACACACACACACACACACACACACACACACCAGTGTTGTTTTTGACAGCAAATTTTGATTTAGTTTTAGTCATAGTATTTTGAATAAAATGTCATTTAGTTTGAATCATAATTTAGTCACCTGAAAAAGTTTTAGTTTTAGTCTAATTTGTGTCGACTAAATATCATAAGATTTTAGGCGACTAAATCTACAGTTGATTTAGTCAACTGAAATGTATTTTGGCAGGCCTTGATGGCATCGTAATGACGCTTGGTTGTGTGCTGAAAATAGCCGATCTACAAGCTCACAACGCGTCGCAGTGTAGATCGGCTATTTTCAGCACGCAACACCCGAGAGCAACCAAACATAAAATGACTCTCTTCAGCACTAGTCCCTCCCTAAAGTTTTAGTCTAGTTTTTATTTTTGTTGACGAAATTGTCAATATATTTAGTCTTAGTATTAGTCATCGCAGCTTAGTTTTTATTTCGTTTTTATTTAGTTTTCTTCAGTGAAAAAAACGCAGTCGACAATCATTTTTCGTCATAGTTTTAGTCGACAAAATCAACACTGACACACACACACTAGTCTCGTATAACTATAACATTATCTCTGAAAGCTATACATTCAGCACTGTTTCCCAAACATTCGTTTTTTTATGGGTCGCAAGTAAATATTCCCTTTCTTTTTTTCAGTTTTGTTTTTAATCATTTCAAAATGTTTTTTAAAATCCCTCAAAAATCATGAATTAAAAACATTTTTTTTCCATGAATTCGAAAACTAAATGTTTAAGAAATTGTGAAAATAGCTGATCTACAACCTCACAACGTGTTGTGAGCTTGTACAGTAGATCTGCTATTTTCACTAGTTTGAGTCCTGCACAAACATTAGATTTCTCTTTTGGGTCTCGAGCTAAAACGTTTGGGAACCACTGCTATACAGAGTCTGGAACGACTATACACCATCCGAGGAAGGAAGCTGCCATCGGTTCGTCATTTCCGTTCGCGATAATATATTAAACAATGTACGCGACTGCAAACACAAAACAGAGGCAGGGCATTCATTTATGAGAAACAATAAAAAAAGTTCAAATACAGAGATGCTAGGGTTCTGCACGGCAGCGACGATAACCAACACAACTGCGGTGATACATCCTCTGTCCAAACGGGCTCTCTGCAGTAGCTCAGAGGTAGGCATTCTTTTTGGCACTTAGGCCATGTAAATTATGAATTTCAGCTCCAAAGTTAAGTTCAGTTTAATGTAGTGTGTGTGTGTGTGTGTGTGTGTGTGTGTGTGTGTGTGTGTGTGTGTGTGTGTGTGTGTGTGTGCGCGTGCGTGCGTGCGTGCGTGCGTGCGTGCGTGCGTGCGTGCGTGCGTGTGCGTGTGCTTGTCCGTATGCTCTCATCAGATGACAGATGGAGATGCTGGATGCACCAGCGTCCATTGTTGTTGATTAATGCGTCCAGCTGTTCATGTTACTAAAAAAATAAACATGAATTATTAGTTATCGTCACATCTCATGTCTGTGCTGCTAAGCTTTGATGCCATATACTCCAGTTCACCCTGTGCCAAACATACCGGTAGGTTACCTCCATCATCCACAGACACAATACTGCATATCAGAAACCTCTCATCTCCCAGTACAGGGGTGTAAAGCAGCTAAGTACATTTGCTTAAGAAGTGTACTTAAAGGAGTAGTTCACCACTTTTCAACCTATCTTCATATAATAGGTCCTCACTAAGGTTCATGATAAAATATCACAATTTTTTTCTACTCTGTCCAAGTCTCCTAGGAGAGCTGTGGGTGGGTCAAATCCTTCCTACCGGTGACATCATCAATGGGAAATGCAAGCTAATAGAAACTGCAGGCTTTCTATTCCTGAAAAAGTTGCAATGTTAAAGTGGAAGCCATTGTTCTCGTGATAATAAAAATCTTTTTTTTTTCTTTTTTTCAAAAACGTTATTTCATTTTTTTTGTCAAACGATGATGTCACCTGTAGGAAGGATTTGACAGCTCTCCTATGAGACCCAGACTGAATAGATTTTTCTTTTGCTATTTTATTATGAACATTAGTGAGGACCTATTATATGAAGACAGGTTGAAAAGTGGTGAATTACTCCTTTAAGTACAATTTTGGGAGAGGGTTGGGGAGGGGTGGGCAGGCCTGAGAAGGAGGCAGGAGGAGCTGGGAGAGAGTTGGGGAGGGGTGGGCAGGCCTGCTGAGCAGGAGGTGGTGAGGAGTGTGGGGCCAAAACTGGCTCAATAGCGTAGTCCTCCCACTCAGGACAAGGTGGTACTGCAGCTGAAAATGCTCTGAAAGCCAGGCAGAAATGACAGGGGCTCTGTATTCAGGGGTGATAATTGTCTCCACCAGCCGAAGGCTGAGGGAGAGTATGTTTTCCCCTCCGTCCGTCCGTCCGTCCGTCCGTCCGTGCGTCCGTGCGTCCGTGCGTCCTCGCAGTTTGTGAACAGCTAATCTCAGTCACCGTTGGCCCGATCGCTGCCAAACTGAGCACACACACTCCCTGGATGCCAATCTAGAACCTCTGCCCCACATTTTTCAAATCAGCCTCATGGTGGCGCTATAACAGGCCGATTTGTGTGGCCTGGTTGTTACCAGCTAATCTCCGGCGCCGTTGGCCCGATCGCTGCCAAACTGAGCACACACACTCCCTGGATGCTAATTCAGAACCTCTGCCCCACATTTTTTAAATCAGCCTCATGGTGGCGCTATAACAGGCCGATTTGTGTGGCCTGGTGGAGACCTGTGCTCGGAAGAGCACTGCTTCTAGTTTAGCCTCAAACCTTTTCAAAAACGTTTTTGGGATACAAACAGTGTTATATAAATTATTTTTAAATGCATGGTGTAGGACCTTTAAATGAACACCCTGCTTGATCATACACTGCTACCAAAACAGCCTTTCCCCTTTTTTTGGATTTAAAAGAAAATAAATTGCCATAATGAATATGTGTGGGAGACGGAGCTGGGCGCATGCTGCTCTCAGAAGCCTGAATGGATCATCGCGGTCGGAACAACAAATATTTTCAGATTCGACAAGACCCGCGGGCGTCTTTTGAATGCACCTGTGCTTTCAAATGGGATTTTCGCAGGCCTTTTTGGTGTCGTAATGGCTTATTTTAGATATGAATGCATGCTGAAAATAGCTGATCTACAGGCTCACAAAGTGTCGCAGTGCGACACTTTGTGAGCTTGTAGATCTGCTATTATCAGAGCGCAACACTGGAGCGTAACCAAACATAAAATAACTGTCTTTCAGTTCTACTGGATCTCCTCTGCACTCCCTCCCTAACATTCTAGTCTATTTTTTATGACAAAATTTGTATTAATTAATTAATATTTGAACAACGGACTCACTCGCTAGCTTTCGCCGTGGACTGAAGACTCACCTTTTCAGACTCCACCTAAACCCATAGCACCAATGAAACACTCAATGACCATACATGAAGCTAGTTAGCATTTGTTTTTAGGTTTTTTAGAATCCATTTTTTTCTCTTGTTTTTTTTTAGATTGATATTCATATGCATTTGTTATATTGTTGTTGATGTTCTGACATGTTATCTTGTTTATTATAGTGATGTATTATCTGCTTATTGTAAGTCGCTTTGGATTAAAAGCGTCTGCTAAATGACTAAACTGCAACAGTAATATTCAGTCTCAATTTGGGTCATCATAGCTAAGTTTTGACTTAAGTTTTCGTCAGTGAAAAAAGGTAGTCCAAGAACATTTTTCGTCACAGTTCCAGTCTACGAAATCAACACTGTTCAGAGTGACATGAGAAAAACGGAGGATTTCTCCTGGGTATCTGCCGCTGTGGACCATGTGAGTGTGACTGACCTGCAGCATGAGCGCGTGGGGGGAGTGGACGAAGATGGAGGGGTTTTCCCGCGGCGAGGACTCCAGACACAGCTGGGCGTCGGTGGCCTTGGCGTTGTAGGTGAAGGAGATGGAGGACGCCAGCTTGCTGTCGTACAGCACCTGCTTGTGGTGCTCCGCCAGGTGGATGTCACTCTCCGACTTGAACTTGAAGGTGCTCTGTGTGGACAAACAAACAAACAAACAACACAATTTAAGGTGGTTGCACACTGCACTGCGTGTTTTCGTTGCGTTTTGGGAAATCCGAAATCCAAAAGCCAGGGAGAGAGAGAGGAAAGAGAGAGAGAGCAAGGGACTCAGTGCAACAGCTGCGAAAATCGGAAAAAATCAACCCTGGTCCGAAAATAAATACGAAACGGGCGGCAGTGTGCAAACGTGATTGACAAAACATGAGGTTGATTTTTTAATTCACGCACTCCGAAATTCACTCTGATATTGGGCCCGAAAAACGCAGTAGCTCAGAAGTAGCTACTGCACACGCACACACACGCACACACACACACACACACACACACACACACACACACACACACACACACACACACACACACACACACACACACACACACACACACACACACACACACACACACACACACACACACACACACACACACCCCTGTAGTCCCAGTCACAGCTGGCCCGAGCATACTATGGCCCCTTCTGTGTTGTAGCTTGTTCAGGCTACCGTGGGCTTGTTGTTGTTGTGCCACCGTGCAACTAGTGTTCTGCTTGTTAGTGATATTAGCTGATTACCTGCACCTGGATTTGTTGTGAGCAGTGTACTTCATGGTCGTTTAACCACTTGAACCCCGGCATGCCTATTCTGGTGGGGAACATTCGCCAAAAATAGCAGATGTGATTTTTTTTGTTTTGTTTTTGTGAATAGATTTGGTGTAGACGGGGAAAAGACAGTCAAAGAGAACTGTAAAGACTAGAGGGTTTAAGTGCTTATAACCTTAACCTACTACTAAACATAAACAAAAAGATGTCATACTTTATTTTCGAATGTGAGCAGCACATCATGGAATGCTAAATATAGCACCTAGTACTGCAGGCCTTACACATGAAAGAAATGTCACGTGTTTATATGAAAACATATTTTGCACTAATTCCATTTTGACAGAGGTCATAAATGCGTTACTTCTGGAGGAGGAGATGTAGTGGGGGAGCTGGAGCAGCACACAAGTGTGCATGTGTAGATGTTTGTCACCCAAAATGGAGCCCTGCGTAATTACAGAGATGAGCCGTGTGTAAACAAGCCAGCATTAGCTTAATGAACACAGCACTATCCCGGGCGCTAATTGAATTAGCCCAGACAGAGAAAGAGAGGGAGAGTGAGAGAGAGAAGAGAAAAGTGGATGAACAGCTGGTGGGGCTAAATTCACTCAGCCATCCACATTGTTCTGTGGCTGTGTTGTGTGTGTAGACTGCACCCACACACAGTTGTACACACACAAACAAACACACACACACACACACACACACACACACATGTATGTGTACTAACCACGAGCAGCACACACCCTCTAGACCAGGGGTCTTCAACAGGGGGTCCGCGACCCCTAGGGGGTCCGCGGAGGTACTGCAGGGGGTCCGCGAAATTATTGCTTAAAGAAAAAAAAAAAAAATTTTTTCTTCTCACTTTTCACATTTATGTTAAAAAATAAATCATGATTATATCCATTTTGAATAGCTTGAATACATGATTACTATGCAATTGACAGATTGTTGATATTATTGACATTGGTTCTCAGTTAATAAGTACACTATGTTTAGAAATGGTAGTGGTACGGCCCACCCTGCTCGCTGTAACTTGTACATGTTTAAAATAAAAAATATGTCGTAGCCCCGACCCCCCCACCCTACGAGGTGGTAGGGGGTCCCTGCTCCATCTCCCCATCAGTTTGGGGGTCCCCGGCCTGAAAACGTTGAAGACCCCTGCTCTAGACAGAGGCAGGAGAAGATTGTATGAAATAATAATAAGATTAAAAGTAGGCTGTGGATAAATGGAGGTAGCACTGCTCCAAGTGCGGAGAACTCTTTGGTAAGACTTGTATTTTAAGGTCGGGTCTATACATGTATTAGCATTTAGAATGCATTATAAAGCGCTTTTAATGCTGCGTTCACACTGGCACCTACAAAGATACAGTCTACCATTTATTTTCAATGGTTAAGCTTATAGATCGGCTATTTTCAAATGGCCGAAATGTATATAGGGCTGACGTGGCCGAACGTATATATTTTGTAATAATCAAAATCTACAAAATAACTAGTAACTACAGTTTGCAAATAATTGTAGTGGAGTTAAAGTACAATATTTGCCTCTGAGATGCTGTAGAGTAGAAGTAAGAGTCCTGAAAACTGAAAATACTCAAGTAAAGTAACATTACCTCAAAACTGTACAGTAAGTTACTTTCCACCACTGCGGAGTGCGGACGGTAATAGCCTGTGGCCACAGCAGTGAGTGCACGGAGATCAAAGGCCAACCAAGTGCTCTGCTACCCTCTGAAGAAGCTCCAGGCGGTGGGGGGCTGGTCCCACCAGGACTGGCTGGGTCCCCAGGTGCTATGCTCAGCCTGACTGCTCAGGAAAGCCCCAGGCTTCACACGAGAGCTGGAGGCCACTTTCATTCCACCAAAACCCTTTCATCTGAGGCCTGCTGCTTCAGGAGGCTGACTCGCCCTGAGCTGTTATTCCATCTGGGGGGGCAACATCTTCTGAAGCAAAGAGCATGCGAACAACGAAAACGCCTCTCGCAAACAGAATGCTAGTTATTTGTTCCATAATGTGAACCAACCCAAAGGACCGGTGCACCTTTAATTCACACCTGGATGTAACTTGTATTTGTCTTTCATCCCAGTGTTTCATAGAGGGGCAAAAAAACACCTTTAAACTGGCCCTGGTTGTACAGATCTGAATATAAACCCGGCTAAACAAATGTAGGCGTTTACTGTAGCAGATGCTCTCAATCCAGAGTGACTTACAATAAGCAAGGACAACACAGGGTAATACATCAAATGCATAGAGACAGTCATCTAAAAACGTAGGTAGACCAAGAATCGTCAGTCTAACAGTAGAATAACCAAAAATGATAATAAATAAAATCAATAATCTGTACATCGAAGCTATACACACTATAGGATGGCAAGTCAACAATGACCTGACATCAGTCTATACCAGTAAGACGCCTAAGGGCGAATAGCGATCTGTCTTGGTGTGGTTCTCCTAACAGGGCATCATCTGGGATACAATCACTTTTATGCCCATATATGGAGATCCCTAACAGATTCCCTTTTATGCCCATATATGGAGATCCCTGCTCTGAGTATCTGACATCAATGTGATGTCACCCGTTTATGCCCATAAATGGAGATCCCTGCTCTGAGTATCTGACATCACTGTGTGATGTCACCTGTGATGTCACAGTGATGTGTCTGGGGAACCACATTGTGTGACCGGACAGCACGGACAAGCTGTGACGGTTCTGATGGTAAACCTGCGACCTACGGTTGCAATAAAATGCATAAAACATGAAACATTAAAGGAGCTATAGTCAACTTTTTCATTGTAGGGCCGACACTTTGTTTGTGATTATTTTATCGTTATTTTACGCTTTTTGTGGTTATTTTTGAATAGAAACACGTATATGAAGCTTATTTTTTTTATAAAAAAGTCTCTCAGGGCTCTATACTAGTAGATGTTCTGCAAAAGCCTTCCCCACATTAACATGAAAAGGCACTAGTCTTTTCTGTTATTGTGGGGGAGGCCGAAAACAGCCAATCGACAAGCTCAGAACACATTGCAGTGCAATGTATTGTGGGCTATCTGAGGCGATAGAAGAAGACCTTGAACAACCTCCCATTAAGCTGTGGAAGTGTGTCT
>NC_137826.1:39773248-39783248 GCF_963921795.1 Nannobrachium achirus | reverse complement strand
ACGCCGGGTTCCATATCAGACCGCGCCACATGTCAGCTGCAGTGTGTGCCGCGCTGCATCCCAGACAATAACCAAACATCTCTATGCGTCAGAGAGAGAGAGACCACAGCTTCCCTTTTCCCTCCGTGTTGCATTGTCTCCCTTTTCAATACGGCTCCAAAACCCCTCCACGGTCCTGTGTGTACTCAACGTTCTTTGGCGAACGCAGCGAATCGGGGGGCCCTGGGTCCATTTCGGATTATGTATATAACTTCTCTAATTAACTTCCACACACACAAAAAAAGAAAAGAAAATACAGTCAGGAACCGTTTGCACGCTCCATCGGCTTTGAACGCACACAAGAGGCTGGTGGTGATCTGCCAGTGCTGATATTCAGCAGTTTTGGACGCCGCTTTCAACCAGCTTGCCAACGAAGTACTAGACAGCCGGCGAGGAATTACAGAGCCTAAGTTGCCCTTGGTAGACGGGTCTCTCTCACCAGCGTGCTGCAGGGAGACATGCTTGTTTAGTTGTATCTACAAGACCTTTGGTTTCGCACCATACCCCGAAATGAAATGTGTGACTGAAAGAGTTTGCAAGGTTCCCTTAAAATGTGACAGTGGGAAGAGATATTTCAGAATTTATTCGCTTATTTTATTCCCTTTTTTTACCCGTTGCTGTTCAAAGGCTACATTTTGGTAAACCGTGAATGGCACCGGTTGACACTGAAGCCTTTACACACACCGAGATGTTGACAGTATAAATTACAAATACCGTATTTTCCGGACTATAAGGCGCACCGGACTATAAGGCGAACTGTCAATGAATGGTCTATTTTCGAACTGTTTTCATATATAAGGCGCACCGGACTATAAGGCGCACACCATTGTGTTATGCATCCAACAGATGGAGCTGTGCTAAAGGGAATGTCAATGTCAATGAATGATCCATATATAAGGCGCACTGGACTATAAGGCGCACTGTAGTTTTTTGAGAGAATTAAAGGCTTTTAAGTGCGCCTTATAGTCCGGAAAATACGTTATACGATTTTAGACCCATGTTTGCTGGCAGGTCGCTCAAAGCGAGAGCGAATACCAACAGAAGCATATTGAAGTGATGTTGGCAAATTTTTGGGGGGCGCTTTTGGGGGGCGCTACCCTAGCCTGAGTGCCAGCCTACCGTCCTGCGGTTTGTTTTGTCTCTCCGCGTCACAGTCTGGAAATGATTCAGTTGACTCGTATTTCCGAATGTCAGTTATGACGCAGGCGACGTCGTTGCTGATTGGATTTTGTTCCAACGAATCAGAGTAGGGTTAGGTTGGCTACGTCATCAGCCAGCCAATACACATTGGTGTATTTGTCCCGCCCCGAACCACAGACCAATAAGAAGACACGGTTGGATTCCACTCGCTTTCTATGTCCCACCTCCCCTTGGAGCTACGAGGCTTTCCAGACTGTGATACGGAGAGACAAAACAAATCGTGGAACGGAGGGAGCAGGCTGGCACCCAGGCTAGCGCTACCCATACGTTTAGCTGTATTTCTCATTTCACAACTGCAGAATCCTTCCAAGTTTTATCACGTTGTAAAGGTGACTAATTGGTATTATTGAAGGAGAGCAATAATCGACCAGTTTCATTCTTTTGAGGAGTTCAGATTCAGACGTCATAGCATCTTCATGCTGATCCCTGTCTGATGATTCATGTGTCATAGCACCTCCCATATTCCAAAACACTCCATTGAACCTTTAGCTTGGCTGTTATCCCCTGAATCACTAGCCTCGCTCCGGTGTCTGGTGACGCTGTCAAAGGCGGGGTTTTCTCTGTAGAAAATCTAACTGGCCCAATGGGGGCTTTGTCTACTTTCTATTTTCTATTACTTATCTATTTTGGCCCCCGTTTCAGAAAACGGCTTCACTGAGAGGGCTTTCAGACGGAATAATGGAGAGAAACGAAATGAGTGTCAGGCTATTGAACCTTTATTCTTCCTATATGTTATGGACTGTCCACGCAGTGTGGTCAACACGTTGTCAACACGTATACTGTGTACATGCAGCATATAGCTGGTGACAGTACAGTCAGAGAACAAGTTGGGATATTACACTAGCCCAGATGTATTTTTTTTTTCTTTTTACCTTGTATCCTGGGCCGAGCTGGTGAATGGCGAAGATTTGCGCTGGGTTGAGAGCTTCGCTGAACACGTAGATGGCACCCAGCTGGCCACAGAACACCCTGTTTGCGTCTGCTGTCTCCGACGAACCCAGGAAACACTTGTCATAGCTCTGTGTGGAAGAAGAGAGCAGAGAGAGAGAGAGAGAGAGAGAGAGAGAGAGAGAGAGTGCAACGGGGGGTTTAGCTGTCAAATTCAATGCCAGCTCTTGCCTCCAGGTCCTCTCTAGTGTGAGAGATTTTTTTTCTTTTTGAATTTTGCTGGTTTAATGGGATCCTCGGCAAGCGAGGAAGGAACTGTAAACGTCTGTGCATTTTTTTTTTCTTCTTCTTTCTCGTCCCTGTAACTGTCCATTTTCTTCTTTCTAAAAGGAGAGTGGGCAGTTACGATATCCCTTGTGCCTCTTTTTTTTTCTTTCTTCATCGTTTCCATTTTTCTTCCAATGTAGTCGTTATGCCAATTCACCCCCTCCGTGTGTGTGTGTGTATAGTCCCTGTCCCACTACTGACCCCTACTGTTTGGTCTTGGGGAGGCGGGTGCAGGCAAAACCATGTCTCCTCCAATACATATTAGGGACTTTAAGCAAGGATGGCTACGGCAGTCCGCTACAGTGTTGATTTCGTCGACTAAAACTATGACGAAAAATGTTTGTCGACTGCGTTTTTTTCACTGACGAAAACTAAATAAAAACTAAGCTGTGATGACTAAAACTATCACTAAATATATTGACAATTTCGTCAACAAAATAAAAACTAGACTAAAACATTAGGGAGGGACTAGTGGAGAAGAAAGTCATTTTATGTTTGGTTGCTCTCAAGTGTTGCGTGCTGAAAATAGCTGATCTACAAGCTCACAACGCGTCGCACTGCGACGCGTTGTGAGCTTGTAGATCGGCTATTTTCAGCATGCAACCAAGTGTAAAATCAGTCATTACAATTCCATCAAGCCCCGCCAAAATACATTTTAGTTGACTAAATCAAATGTAGATTTAGTCGCCTAAAATCTCATGATATTTAGTCGACTAAAATTTGACTAAAACTAAAACTTTTCAGGTGACTAAATTATGACTAAAACTAAATTACATTTTATTCAAAAGACTATGACTAAAACTAGATCAAAATTTGTTGTAAAAACAACTCTGGTAATCGGAAATAGATCAGTGCTCGAAGCCTTTGAATATATGTATTTTTAAAGCGAACATTTGTAACTCAAATGTTGCTTCTGGGGGGTCCCTGGAACTAAATATTTTGAGATGGGGGTCCGTGGCCAAATACATATCATTTTGGGTTTCCTTTACATGAAAAGGTTTGAGAACCACTGACATGGTAGTCTCTCAAGAACAGTCCAACTGAGCTCCATTTAAGTGAAAAGGGCCTTTTCTTTGACGATGGCTAGCCAGATTGCTGATATAGAAACATAGTTTTTTCAAAAAATCTTAGAAGGATTCAAAAGACACTTCGAATCAGGTCAAAATCCAAATTTTCATGATTTTCAAAAACAGCAGATCTACAAGCTCGCAGCGAGCTTGTATATCTGCTATTTTTCAATAGTTAAAGCATAAAGTTAAAGCATACATAAAACGCCCTTCCCCTACCGTGACAATTCCCAGTCCACAACTATTGTCTTTTATATGAATACACCTACTTTTTATTGTTTTTAATGCAGCTTTTATTATCGTTTTGTCTTTGTGTTGTTGTCCCCTGCATCCCTTCCCTCAAAGGACAACAATGGAAAACAAGCTTTATTGTATACCGCTTGAATTCACTTTGAATAAAGTGTTCAATCAATCAAAACCCAGTCTCGGCAGTTGTGGCAGGAATGTTTTTTTTTTCTCCCTGCGCCATCCGGACGCCAATTGTGTCTTTTCTTAGAACGGATGGATCAGCAGAGGAGACAGAGGAGGAGAGTGCAGGCTGCACACTATAGGAAGGACTTTACAAGAGATTCCAGCCCTGCATTGAGAACAGGGGTCTTCAACGTTTTCAGGCCAAGGACCCCTTAGTTGAGAGAGAGAGATGAAGCAGGAACCCCCAGATTCCATATTGTTTCATCGTTTGACAGCACAATCATCAGAGTATTTTGGATTTGGATCATGCCAATTTGTTTTATCAGATATGTAACCACTTGAACCGTCAATACTTAATAAACTTGACCTTTCATCCTGTGCTTAGTGTGCTCTTGTTTCCCTCTACACCAAACCTCTTTGCCGAAAATAGCCAATCTACAAGCTGTGAGCTTGTAAATCGGCAATTTTTTGGCTAAAGTTCTCAGAATATGGACGTTAAGGTTCAAGTGGTTAATATAAAAAAGGAGAAAAAAGGTTTCTATCACACAAAGATTTGAAGGACCCCCTGTAGTAACTCTGAGGACCACCCATAGGTTGAGAACCACTGCCTTAGACATACAAGGTTGCCGCCCGACAACTGTGACGGATAGGAAACAAGCCTCCTATACCACTTCCTCCTCGCTCCACAGAAAAAAAAAATATATAACTAAAAATAAAAAAAACACGACAGCTGTGGTAGTCAGGGCCGCAGAACAGCTGAACAGACAGCCAGCTACTTTGTGACAAATGTAGCGCTTTGATCACATGATGGATCCAAAGCAAAGAGACGAAGGCTGTAAGCGCTCTCTGTCAGCGATACATCTGTACGTTATTTTTGTTTTATTAACCTTTGTTTAACCCCCTGGGAGAGTCGAGTCGAGTCGAGTCTGCATGGGATGTTCTTTTCGGCAGCGATGCCCTACTTAGCACTCACACCGGTAAAATCCTGGGTTTTAATTCATCCATTTGTGACTCTTGAGTGGGCACAGATGTAACTAGATGGACCCATAAAGGGTGCATTTGGTTACATTTGTGCCCTCCCCGAGTTAAACCGACATTGGGGATTTTATTGTATACTGTACAGTCGTTACATCTTCAACCACCGGCCACTGAACGGCTTGAAGGCATTGGAGCGGTTGTGGGTTAAATGCCTTGCTCAAGAGAGTCTGAGATGGGGGTCCGTGGCCAAATAAATATCATGTTGGGGGTCCTTCACATGAAAAGGTTTGAGAACCACTGACATAGTAGTCTCTCAAGAACAACTGAGCTCCATTTAAGTGAAAAGGACCTTTTCTTGACGATGGCTGGCCAGATTGCTGACATAAGAAACACAGGTTTTTCAAAAAATCTTAGAAGGATTCAAAAGACACTTATAGAATCGGGTCAAAATTCTAATTTTCACGATTTTTCAAAAATAGCGGATCTACGAGCTCGCAGCGTGGCACTCGGTGCCGTGCTGTGAGCTTGTATATCTGCTATTTTTCAATAGTTAAAGCATAAAATAATGATACACAATAAAGTGTACCCGTTCTAAATGGGTTAAACATTTGATATGCATTTTATCAGACATAGTTTTTGTTTGTTGATATAACCTCATCTTGCTTGGCACCTCGATGAAGGTCATACAAAAGAAAACAAGCGTTTTGTCTGTCCTACTGTATGCGGTGGAAAAAAACAACGTTACACTTGTCTAGCAGCTAGCAGCTGTAAAAGTGCAGAGGTTTTGTGTTGAGTCAAGTTGGTCGTGGATCAGTGGCCAAGGTCAACCCTGCCCTCCAGTGTTCCACTGGATAAATGCTATATATACAGCAGTGGTTCCCAAACACTGCGTCGGGACCCGTTTGTGGCCGCAGACACATTTTTGTGGGTCCCTTCATTTTAAGTTTAACTAAATTTTGTTTTTTAATTATTATTATTATTATTATTATTCAAAATATGTTCAAAAACAATCCCCAAAAAAGCTTTAATTAAAACGAAATGCAATGATTTTTTCAGTAATTTCATGAAGAAATCAAAGAAAAATCAAGGAATACTAGTAAGACACCTCAGGGTGACATGCGACCTCGCCCTAAAGGGCGAGGTTGCGCCAATTCTTGACTATCTGGCCAACCACATTGTTTCTCTGACGATTCTAGTTGTTATCATTCTGGGGGGAGTTTGTTCATGTTTTTGTGAGGGTATCAACCCTAGGAGACACGGGGAGAACATGCAAACTCCACACAGAAAGGCCCTATCGCCAACCCCACCGAGGGTGTGAGCGATGGGGCCTAAACATGGAAATGTGGAGAACACTATATATGGAGATAGTCCAGTCCATCATGTCATAATGGGACTACCGTCATCGACAGTAGCCATTGTTAGGCCGGAGTCAATGGCTGTGTCTATGACGGTAGTTCCATATGACATATTGGACTAGACTATCTCCATATATAGTGTTATCCACATCTCCATGTTAGGACTCATATATGGGCATAAAAAGTATGTCATGTGACATCACTTCCTGTACAGACAGTCAGCCATTGACTCCGGATTAACAATGGCTACTGTCTATGACGGTAGTCCCATATGACATATTGGACTAGACTACCTCCATATATAGTGTTATCCACATCTCCATGTTTAGACAGCCAATGACTCCGGCCTAACAATGGCTACTTTCTATGACGGTAGTCCCATATGACATGATGGACTGGACTATCTCCATATATAGTGTTATCCACATTTCGTGTAGCCGCCCTGTACAGGAAGTGATGTCACAACTCGCTGACATCACACTGACATCACAGAGGATACGGAAGGACGGTCACGAGGATACGGAAGGAAGGAAGGAAGGACACTCAAGCGACACGATTCTTCAGAGTATATGCGACCTTCTAGTAAGACACCTCAGGGTGACACCTCAGGGTGACATGCGACTTCGCGCCAATTCTTGACTATCTGGCCAACCACAGTGTTTCTCTGACGATTCTAGTTGTTATCATTCTGGGGGGAGTTTGTTCATGTTTTTGTGAGGGTATCAACCCTAGGAGACACGGGGAGAACATGCAAACTCCACACAGAAAGGCCCTATCGCCAACCCCACCGAGGGTGTGAGCGATGGGGCCTAAACATGGAAATGTGGAGAACACTATATATGGAGATAGTCCAGTCCATCATGTCATAATGGGACTACCGTCATAGACAGTAGCCATTGTTAGGCCGGAGTCAATGGCTGTGTCTATGATGGTAGTTCCATATGACATATTGGACTAGACTATCTCCATATATAGTGTTATCCACATCTCCATGTTAGGACTCATATATGGGCATAAAAAGTATGTCATGTGACATCACTTCCTGTACAGACAGTCAGCAATTGACTCCGGATTAACAATGGCTACTGTCTATGACGGTAGTCCCATATGACATATTGGACTAGACTATCTCCATATATAGTGTTATCCACATCTCCATGTTTAGACAGCCAATGACTCCGGCCTAACAATGGCTACTTTCTATGACGGTAGTCCCATATGACATGATGGACTGGACTATCTCCATATATAGTGTTATCCACATTTCGTGTAGCCGCCCTGTACAGGAAGTGATGTCACAACTCGCTGACATCACACTGACATCACAGAGGATACGGAAGGACGGTCACGAGGATACGGAAGGAAGGAAGGAAGGAAGGACACCCAAGCGACACGATTCTTCAGAGTATATGCGACCTTCGGTCGCAATAGAGTATATGCGACCTTCGGTCGCAATAATACAAATGTGAAGAATCAGTGAAAATAGACGATCTACAAGCTCACAACGCAGCACGAAGCGTTGTAGATCTGTTGTTTTCACTTGTTTGGGTCCTGGGCAAACGTCTAATTTCTCTTTTGGATCTGGAGCTAAATCAGGTGGGAACCAGTCCTGGATACAAAAATCACAAATGTTGATGTTGGCGGCCCACTAGTTGTTTGTGTCGCTACAGTGTGTGTCAGTGTGGTGGTGGAGGTGGGGGGCGGGGTTTCACTCACGTCGTTGGTGTTGACGTGCCACGCCATGTCGCCGTAGGAGACCAGCTGCCCGTTGACGTAGCAACGGATCTCAGAGTTCCTCCAGCGGTTGTAGATGTGTACGATGCTGATCATGTACCACTGGAACACACACACACACACACACACACACACACACACACACACACACACACACACACGCAGGGACGTAAATGTTAAGAGTGTTAGAGAGGCAGTGGCTGAAATTTCTAAAAGGGCCTTTTTGTGAAAATATTGAAAATAGCCGACCTCCAAGCTCACAACGCGTGTGGAGCTTGGAGGTCAGCTTTTTCAGGTGCTTGATACCACACTGAACTAAGCATAATCCTGTCTTTCACCATAGTAAAAACTGCATTCTTGGTCTGGAGAGGGCACTACATTTGTAGGTGCTTTTTGAGAGTGAAAAAATAAGACCACCAGCTCGCCCCAGGGAATGTGCCAATCTCAACAGAAAACAACGGTATGTCGAAAGCTGTAACTTTTCAGGACTCAAATTCAAAAGTAGCAGATCGACAAACGCGTCGCTTCACGCTTCTGATATTTTTGTGTGACGCTGTAGTATGATCAAGTAGTAGAGCATTCATTAACGGAAAAACACGACAGCAACGACTTAGCATGTCTACAAACTCACAACCAGTGGCATCGCAACACGTTATGAGCTCGTACCAGATTGGCTCTCTTATGAATGAGTATTACAGGGCTTAAGTGGTTGAGAAAACGTCCCTCCGTCTTTTTTTAAAATAAATCGAATCCTGGCTACATGAATCAAATTAACTTGTTATTACAGCCGATGGATGCTTTCATAACCTTGTTCTCAAGATCATCAGTGTGGTAGTGTGTCATTACAGTCATGGGTGATTTCATAACCTTGTTCTCAAGAACATCAGTGTTTTGTGTCATTACCAGTGGTGGAAGGAGTACTCGCATTTTTAACTCTAGTAAACACTGTTACAAGTAAAGGTTCTGTGTTCAGATTTTATTTGAGTAAAAGTACAAAGGTATTGGCATGAAACTGAACTTAAGTACCAAAAGTGAAAGTACTCATCGTGCAGGAAGTCCCATTTCAGGTTTCAAAATGTATACTGGCCTACTGGTCCCGACGCATACCACAATAGGCATTTCCACATACCGTTGTTTCCTGTTGAGATTGGCACATTTCCTGGGGAAAGCTGCCAGATCACACATGTCACACAGGTCATCTTATTTTTTCACTCTCAAAAAAGCGCCTGCAATGTAGTGCATTTTAAACTACATTGCAGTGCACATCATGGGGTGATCACTGCTTGCCTCCTGTGAATTGTTTTATTTTTATTTTTGTTTATTTTCTGTTTATTTCGTTGCTGAGTGAGGTCAGCAGACAAAGTGAAGTGAGTGAGATGAAAAAACCTGGGTGAAATGTGCCAATCTCAACTGTAGGCATGGATGCCTGGCGGCATCGCCGGTTTGATTCCCGATCCGGATGACCTTTGCCACATGTCACTCCCCATCTCTCCCCCTGTTACCTATCAGTCTACTGTCCTATCAATAAAGGCATAAAAGCCCCAAAAAACTAATCTTAAAAAATATAGCAGATATACAAGTTCACAATGCGAGCAACGTGTTGTGAGTTTGAAGATCTGCTATTTTTAAATAGCCGAAGTACAAACTAGGGCTTAATTGTTCAATGTATGTTTCGTCTTAATATTCCAAATCTGTGAAGTAACTAAAGCTGTCAAATAATTGTAGTGGAGTAAAAGTACAATATTTGCCTCTGAGATGTAGACTAGTAGAGTATAAGTATAGAGTATATAAAAATGGAAACACTAAAATAAAGTAGAAATACCTAAAAAAAAGTACAGTACTTGAGTAAATGTAGTTATTATTACAAAACATTACCCACTTATACCCCCTATATACATTTTGAGCATTTGAAAATAGCCGATCTACAAGCTCACTGCATCACGATGCGACACATTGTGAGCTTGCAGAATCTGTTCTTTTCAAAAGACTTTTAAACATCTG